>NW_027316167.1:2065963-2073463 GCF_026437365.1 Eucyclogobius newberryi
ACTCCAGAGTAACAATATAACTCACTCCAGAGTAACTCACTCCAGAGTAACACTATAACTCACTCCAGAGTAACACTATAACTCACTCCAGAGTAACACTATAACTCACTCCAGAGTACCTCACTCCAGAGTATTACTATAACTCACTCCAGAGTATTACTATAACTCACTCCAGAGTAACTCACTCCAGAGTAACACTATAACTCACTCCAGAGTAAGACTATAACTCACTCCAGAGTAACTCACTCCAGAGTAACACTATAACTTACTCCAGAGTAACACTATAACTCACTCCAGAGTAACTATCTCCAGAGTATTACTATAACTCACTCCAGAGTAACACTATACCTCACTCCAGAGTAACACTATAACTCACTCCAGAGTAACTCACTCCAGAGTAACACTATAACTTACTCCAGAGTAACACTATAACTCACTCCAGAGTAACTCACTCCAGAGTATCACTATAACTTACTCCAGAGTAACACTATAACTCACTCCAGAGTAACTCACTCCAGAGTATTACTATAACTCACTCCAGAGTAACACTATACCTCACTCCAGAGTAACACTTTAACTCACTCCAGAGTAACACTATAACTCACTCCAGAGTAACACTATAACTCACTCCAGAGTAACTCACTCCAGAGTATCACTATAACTTACTCCAGAGTAACACTATAACTCACTCCAGAGTAACTCACTCCAGAGTATTACTATAACTCACTCCAGAGTAACACTATACCTCACTCCAGAGTAACACTTTAACTCACTCCAGAGTAACACTATAACTCACTCTAGAGTAACATATTAACTCACTCCAGAGTAACACTTTAACTCACTCCAGAGTAACACTATAACTCACTCTAGAGTAACATATTAACTCACTCCAGAGTAACACTTTAACTCAGTCCAGAGTAACACTATAACTCACTCCAGTGTAACACTATAACTCACTCTAGAGTAACACATTAACTCACTCCAGAGTAACACTATAACTCACTCCAGAGTAATACTATATCTCACTCTAGAGTAAAACTTTAACTCACTCCAGAGTAACACTATAACTCACTCCAGAGTAACACTTTAACTCACTCAGGAGTAACACTATAACTCACTCCAGAGCAACACTATAACTCACTCCAGAGTAACACTTTAACTCACTCCAGAGTAACACTATAACTCACTCCAGAGTATCACTATAACTCACTCCAGAGTAACACTTTAACTCACTCCAGAGTAACACTATAACTCACTCCAGAGTAACACTTCAACTCACTCCAGAGTATCACTATAACTCACTCCAGAGTAACACTATAACTCACTCTAGAGTAACACATTAACTCACTCCAGAGTAACACTTTAACTCATTCCAGAGTATCACTATAACTCACTCCAGAGTAACACTATAACTCACTCCAGAGTAACACTAAAACTCACTCCAGAATAACACTATAACTCACTCCTGAGTAATACTATAACTCACTCCAGAGTAACTATAACTCACTCCAGAGTATCACTATAACTCACTCGAGAGTAACACTATAACTCACTCCAGAGTAATACTATAACTCACTCCAGAGTAACACTATAACTCACTCCAGAGTAACACTATAACTCACTCCAGAGTAACACTATAACTCACTCCAGAGTAACTGACTCCAGAGTAACACTAAAACTCACTCCAGAGTAACAATATAACTCACTCCAGAGTAACTCACTCCAGAGTAACACTATAACTCACTCCAGAGTAACACTATAACTCACTCCAGAGTAACACTATAACTCACTCCAGAGTACCTCACTCCAGAGTATTACTATAACTCACTCCAGAGTATTACTATAACTCACTCCAGAGTAACTCACTCCAGAGTAACACTATAACTCACTCCAGAGTAACACTATAACTCACTCCAGAGTAACTCACTCCAGAGTAACACTATAACTTACTCCAGAGTAACACTATAACTCACTCCAGAGTAACTATCTCCAGAGTATTACTATAACTCACTCCAGAGTAACACTATACCTCACTCCAGAGTAACACTATAACTCACTCCAGAGTAACTCACTCCAGAGTAACACTATAACTCACTCCAGAGTAACACTATAACTCACTCCAGAGTAACACTATAACTCACTCCAGAGTAACTCACTCCAGAGTATCACTATAACTTACTCCAGAGTAACACTATAACTCACTCCAGAGTAACTCACTCCAGAGTATTACTATAACTCACTCCAGAGTAACACTATACCTCACTCCAGAGTAACACTATAACTCACTCCAGAGTAACACTATAACTCATCCAGAGTAACTCACTCCAGAGTAACACTTTAACTCACTCCAGAGTAACACTATAACTCACTCTAGAGTAACATATTAACTCACTCCAGAGTAACACTTTAACTCAGTCCAGAGTAACACTATAACTCACTCCAGTGTAACACTATAACTCACTCTAGAGTAACACATTAACTCACTCCAGAGTAACACTATAACTCACTCCAGAGTAATACTATATCTCACTCTAGAGTAAAACTTTAACTCACTCCAGAGTAACACTATAACTCACTCCAGAGTAACACTATAACGCACTCTAGAGTAACACATTAACTCACTCCAGAGTAACACTATAACTCACTCCAGAGTAAAACTATATCTCACTCTAGAGTAAAACTTTAACTCACTCCAGAGTAACACTTTAACTCACTCAGGAGTAACACTATAACTCACTCCAGAGCAACACTATAACTCACTCCAGAGTAACACTTTAACTCACTCCAGAGTAACACTATAACTCACTCCAGAGTATCACTATAACTCACTCCAGAGTAACACTTTAACTCACTCCAGAGTAACACTATAACTCACTCCAGAGTAACACTTCAACTCACTCCAGAGTATCACTATAACTCACTCCAGAGTAACACTATAACTCACTCTAGAGTAACACATTAACTCACTCCAGAGTAACACTTTAACTCATTCCAGACTATCACTATAACTCACTCCAGAGTAACACTATAACTCACTCCAGAGTAACACTAAAACTCACTCCAGAATAACACTATAACTCACTCCTGAGTAATACTATAACTCACTCCAGAGTAACACTATAACTCACTCCAGAGTATCACTATAACTCACTCCAGAGTAACACTATAACTCACTCCAGAGTAATACTATAACTCACTCCAGAGTAACACTATAACTCACTCCAGAGTAACACTATAACTCACTCCAGAGTAACACTATAACTCACTCCAGAGTAACTGACTCCAGAGTAACACTAAAACTCACTCCAGAGTAACAATATAACTCACTCCAGAGTAACTCACTCCAGAGTAACACTATAACTCACTCCAGAGTAACACTATAACTCACTCCAGAGTAACACTATAACTCACTCCAGAGTACCTCACTCCAGAGTATTACTATAACTCACTCCAGAGTATTACTATAACTCACTCCAGAGTAACACTATAACTCACTCCAGAGTAACTCACTCCAGAGTAACACTATAACTCACTCCAGAGTAACACTATAACTCACTCCAGAGTAACTCACTCCAGAGTATTACTATAACTCACTCCAGAGTAACACTATAACTCACTCCAGAGTAACTCACTCCAGAGTAACACTATAACTTACTCCAGAGTAACACTATAACTCACTCCAGAGTAACTATCTCCAGAGTATTACTATAACTCACTCCAGAGTAACACTATACCTCACTCCAGAGTAACACTATAACTCACTCCAGAGTAACTCACTCCAGAGTAACACTATAACTCACTCCAGAGTAACACTATAACTCACTCCAGAGTAACACTATAACTCACTCCAGAGTAACTCACTCCAGAGTATCACTATAACTTACTCCAGAGTAACACTATAACTCACTCCAGAGTAACTCACTCCAGAGTATTACTATAACTCACTCCAGAGTAACACTATACCTCACTCCAGAGTAACACTATAACTCACTCCAGAGTAACACTATAACTCATCCAGAGTAACTCACTCCAGAGTATTACTATACCTCACTCCAGAGTATTACTATAACTCACTCCAGAGTATTACTATAACTCACTCCAGAGTAACACTATAACTCACTCCAGAGTAACTCACTCCAGAGTAACACTATAACTCACTCCAGAGTAACACTATAACTCACTCCAGAGTAACACTATAACTCACTCCAGAGTAACTATCTCCAGAGTATTACTATAACTCACTCCAGAGTAACACTATAACTCACTCCAGAGTAACTCACTCCAGAGTAACACTATAACTCACTCCAGAGTAACACTATAACTCACTCCAGAGTAACACTATAACTCACTCCAGAGTAACTCACTCCAGAGTATCACTATAACTTACTCCAGAGTAACACTATAACTCACTCCAGAGTAACTCACTCCAGAGTATTACTATAACTCACTCCAGAGTAACACTATACCTCACTCCAGAGTAACACTATAACTCACTCCAGAGTAACACTATAACTCATCCAGAGTAACTCACTCCAGAGTATTACTATACCTCACTCCAGAGTATTACTATAACTCACTCCAGAGTATTACTATAACTCACTCCAGAGTAACACTATAACTCACTCCAGAGTAACTCACTCCAGAGTAACACTATAACTCACTCCAGAGTAACACTATAACTCACTCCAGAGTAACACTATAACTCACTCCAGAGTAACTCACTCCAGAGTATTACTATAACTCACTCCAGAGTAACACTATAACTCACTCCAGAGTAACTCACTCCAGAGTAACACTATAACTCACTCCAGAGTAACACTATAACTCACTCCAGAGTAACACTATAACTCACTCCAGAGTAACTCACTCCAGAGTATCACTATAACTTACTCCAGAGTAACACTATAACTCACTCCAGAGTAACTATCTCCAGAGTATTACTATAACTCACTCCAGAGTAACACTATACCTCACTCCAGAGTAACACTATAACTCACTCCAGAGTAACTCACTCCAGAGTAACACTATAACTCACTCCAGAGTAACACTATAACTCACTCCAGAGTAACACTATAACTCACTCCAGAGTAACTCACTCCAGAGTATCACTATAACTTACTCCAGAGTAACACTATAACTCACTCCAGAGTAACACTATAACTCACTCCAGAGTAACACTATAACTCATCCAGAGTAACTCACTCCAGAGTATTACTATACCTCACTCCAGAGTATTACTATAACTCACTCCAGAGTAACACTATAACTCACTCCAGAGTATTACTATAACTCACTCCAGAGTAACACTATAACTGTGTCATATGTGTCTGGAACGTACAGCATAAATGAGCCTGAATATAGCGTCCACCAGGGGGCAGTCTAAGCCCCTCGTTATCCACTTACTGGCAGCGTCTGCAGCGACAGCCACAACAGCGTCTAACGAGCACACGCCCACTTCCCTTTAACGCCACAAATTACAATATTGTCAGTGAATTTATGCAGAAACAAAAGCGGAGCTGATTGTGCTCCAGCTCAATCACTCGGACAATCACTGACCAATCACTGACCAATCACTGACCAATCACCGAAAGAAAAGAGGCCAATCCCACACTAAAGACACAGAAACTATGCAACATTTTGAGACGACGCTCTACAATTATAAATCCTCTTGTGTAAAACAGAACATAACATTATCCAAATCTGTCCAAATTTAACTGTTTGAAACGTCTCGACGTTGGCGTCAGACTCAGACCGTCTTAATGTCCTCTGTCTTCATGTTGTCTGCAGTGAAAAGAAGCAAAGGATCATGGGGAAAGAGAGAGAGCAAGAGAGAGAGATAGAGAGGGAGTGAGAGATTTGCCTGATGTCTGTCCCTCTCTCAGTCCTTGAGCGTTGGTGATGTTTGTGTCCATTTCTGTCTGATTGACTTTTTTCCTGCTGCAAAAAGTACATTCTAAAGTACATTCAAAAGTACATTCTGAAGTACATTCAAAAGTACATTCTAAAGTACAGTTTAAAGTACATTGTAAAGTATATTCTAAAGTACATTCTGAAGTACATTCAAAAGTACATTCTGAAGTACATTCAAAAGTACATTCTAAAGTACAGTTTAAAGTACATTGTAAAGTATATTCTAAAGTACATTCTGAAGTACATTCAAAAGTACATTCTGAAGTACATTCAAAAGTACATTCTGAAGTACATTCAAAAGTACATTCTAAAGTACAGTTTAAAGTACATTGTAAAGTACATTCTAAAGTACAGTTTAAAGTACATTGTAAAGTACATTCTAAAGTACAGTTTAAAGTACATTGTAAAGTATCCATGTATTGTGTCCATGGCAGGAGTTCATAGTAGTAAAGTTCAGGGGTAAATGCTGTATCAGTGGCAGAGCGTGGTGAACTTCACTCACATATTTGTGATTGACAGGACAGTCCCAGGTCATGTGACAGTGGTTCACCTCCTGGTGGCGCTGTTTCTACAACAGTTGTATTTCCCTGTGAAGAATGAGACCTTTGACCTTTGACCTGGATGAAGAGTGGGAGGAGCCAGAGGAGGCCCTCACATTCATGCACTGGCTCCTCCCACTCTTCATCTGTCACAACAACATGAGCTTCTCTTTATCATTTGTTTTGAATTTACATGTTTAGCTTCAGCATGTTTAGTTTGTTCTGTAAATCATTACATTTTTTCTGCCTTTGTTTCTTTTTGGCGACAGCAATAACTCTGCCCCTCAAACCTGCTTTAGCTGCATCCAGAGAATGGGAGGAGCCTCCCAGAGAATGGGAGGAGACAAACAGTCTCAATGTCTTTGTCTTTTGGACAGATTGTGGGTCATTGAGTCGACGAGCATTAAATGTCCAAAGTGTCTTTTTTGTTCCTGTTCCAGATCTAAGTTTAGATCTACTGTGATGTAAAGAGACCAGGACCAAACCAGGACCAAACTAGGACCAAACCAGAACCAAACCAGGACCAAACCAGGACCAAACCAGAACCAAACCAGGACCAAACCAGGACCAAACTAGGACCAAACCAGGACCAAACCAGGACCAAACTAGGACCAAACCAGGACCAAACCAGGACCAAACCAGAACCAAACCAGGACCAAACCAGGACCAAACCAGAACCAAACCAGGACCAAACCAGGACCAAACTAGGACCAAACCAGGACCAAACCAGGACCAAACTAGGACCAAACCAGGACCAAACCAGGACCAAACCAGAACCAAACCAGGACCAAACCAGGACCAAACCAGGACCAAACCAGAACCAAACCAGGCCCAAACCAGGACCAAACCAGAACCAAACCAGAACCAAACCAGGACCAAACCAGGACCAAACCAGGACCAAACCAGAACCAAACCAGGACCAAACCAGAACGAAACCAGGCCCAAACCAGGACCAAACCAGGACCAAACCAGGACCAAACCAGGACCAAACCGGGACCAAACCAGAACCAAACCAGGACCAAACCAGAACCAAACCAGGACCAAACCAGAA
>NW_027316167.1:2080963-2193463 GCF_026437365.1 Eucyclogobius newberryi
AGAGAGGGAGAGAGAGAGAGGGAGGGAGGAGAGCAATAATCAGCCACTGGAGCAATAATGAGCCACTGGAGCAATAATGAGCCACTGGAGCAATAATGAGCCACTGGAGCAATAATGAGCCACTGAGTTGGTGAAACACGTACAACGATGAATATTTATATTTATAGTTCAGTTTCAACGTTCTTTTGAAGTGTGTTTTTCTGAGTCAGATGTCCTCTCGTCCTCTGGGTCAGATGTCCTCTCGTCCTCTGGGTCGGTCAGATGTCCTCTCGTCCTCTGGGTCGGTCAGATGTCCTCTCGTCCTCTGGGTCAGATGTCCTCCCGTCCTCTGGGTCAGATGTCCTCTCGTCCTCTGGGTCAGATGTCCTCCCGTCCTCTGGGTCAGATGTCCTCTCGTCCTCTGGGTCGGTCAGATGTCCTCTCGTCCTCTGGGTCAGATGTCCTCCCGTCCTCTGGGTTGGATGTCCTCTCGTCCTCTGGGTTAGATGTCCTCTCGTCCTCTGGGTCGGTCAGATGTCCTCTCGTCCTCTGGGTCAGATGTCCTCTCGTCCTCTGGGTCAGATGTCCTCTCGTCCTCTGGGTCGGTCAGATGTCCTCTCGTCCTCTGGGTCAGATG
Source organism: Eucyclogobius newberryi (assembly GCF_026437365.1). Lineage (NCBI taxonomy): Eukaryota > Metazoa > Chordata > Actinopteri > Gobiiformes > Gobiidae > Eucyclogobius > Eucyclogobius newberryi. The sequence goes on from NW_027316167.1 coordinate 2,081,580, forward strand.
TCCTCTCGTCCTCTGGGTCAGATGTCCTCTCGTCCTCTGGGTCGGTCAGATGTCCTCTCGTCCTCTGGGTCAGATGTCCTCTCGTCCTCTGGGTCAGATGTCCTCTCGTCCTCTGGGTCAGATGTCCTCTCGTCCTCTGGGTCAGATGAGGATCAGAGTTACAACAGTTAAATTAGATTGAAAGTACAGTTGATATATTTCAGGTCCTTTAAACTAGGACTTCCTCATCTCGGTTGTTTATTGTATTTCAGGTCCTCGTCAGGGCCTCGTCAGGGCCTCGTCAGGTCCTCGTCAGGGCCTCGTCAGGGCCTCGTCAGGGCCTCGTCAGGGCCTCGTCAGGGCCTCGTCGCAGTAGTTTCTTCTCCAGACAGAGTTCTGTCCTTGGCCTTGATCTTCCAGCGTCGTGCTCTCCATCACCACCGGGGGAGCTGCTGCTGCTGCTGCTGCTGCTGCTGCTGCTGCTGCTGCTGCTGCTACTGCTGCTGCTGTCCTGGTTTGGACCTAGTTTAGTCCTGGTTTAGTCCTGGTTTAGACCTGGTTTAGTCCTGGTTTAGTCCTGGTTTAGTCCTGGTTTAGTCCTAGTTTAGTCCTGGTTTAGACCTGGTTTAGTCCTGGTTTAGTCCTGGTTTAGTCCTGGTTTAGTCCTGGTTTAGACCTGGTTTAGTCCTGGTTTAGTCCTGGTTTAGACCTGGTTTAGTCCTGGTTTAGTCCTGGTTTAGTCCTGGTTTAGTCCTGGTTTAGACCTGGTTTAGTCCTGGTTTAGACCTGGTTTAGTCCTGGTTTAGTCCTGGTTTAGTCCTGGTTTAGTCCTGGTTTAGTCCTGGTTTAGTCCTGGTTTAGTCCTGGTTTAGTCCTGGTGTAGACCCGGTTCAGACCTGGACCTGAACTTCAGTGCGTCGCTGCTTCTGAGCGCGCTCAGATCCTATCGCTCGCCCACACACTGATGGGGAGAGATAGGATCAGCCCATATAAGGGCGACACAGGAACCTCTGTCGCCGCTTTATTCAAACGCACGCGACAACATCTAATCGTAATGACATCTGAGCAGAAGGACCTCTCCTCCTTCTCCCCAGACACTTCCTCACCTCAGCATCTTCAGACTCTTTTATAACGAATCACAGTTTAAACACATCCAATTTGAGCAAATATTTAAGAGTAAATAAATGTAGATTTATGTGTAAGTTCTAAAAGGAAAAGTGGAGTGAAAGTCCAGATTAAAGCATTTCTACTGCTCAGGTCAAGCTAACAACCAACTCAAATCCAATTAGAATAATACTCTACAGCATTAGCCTCAGCATTAGCATTAGCCTCAGCATTAGCCTCAGCATTAGCCTCAGCATTAGCCTCAGCATTAGCATTAGCCTCAGCATTAGCCTCAGCATTAGCATTAGCCTCAGCATTAGCATTAGCATTAGCATTAGCCTCAGCATTAGCATTAGCCTCAGCATTAGCATTAGCCTCAGCATTAGCCTCAGCATTAGCCTCAGCATTAGCTTTAGCCTCAGCATTAGCATTAGCATTAGCCTCAGCATTAGCATTAGCCTCAGCATTAGCCTCAGCATTAGCATTAGCATTAGCATATTGTTTACATTCCTCTGAAGTCTGAACTTCTCGTGGGAAATAAACTGAACTCAAAGTCTGAAACGAGCATCAGAACATGAGCTTTTTTAAACAAACATCAGTGTTAAAGAGAGAGAAGTGACATTAAAGGAGAGGAATCTCTCTCTCCCTCTCTCTCTCCCTCTCTCTCTCTCCCCCTCTCCTCCTCCCTCTCTCCCCCTCTCTCTGTCCCTCTCTCTCTCTCCCCCTCTCCTCCTCCCTCTCTCTCCCTCTCTCTCTCCCTCTCTCTCTCTCCCCCTCTCCTCCTCGCTCTCTCCCCCTCTCTCTCTCCCTCTCTCTCTCTCCCCCTCTCCTCCTCCCTCTCTCTCCCTCTCTCTCTACCCTCTCTCTCTCCCCCTCTCCTCCTCCCTCTCTCTCCCTCTCTCTCTCCCTCTCTCTCTCTCCCCCTCTCCTCCTCCCTCTCTCTCCCTCTCTCTCTCCCTCTCTCTCTCTCCCTCTCTCTCACCCCCTCTCCTCCACCCCTCTCTCACCCTCTCCTCCTCCCTCTCTCTCCCTCTCTCTCTCCCTCTCTCTCTCTCCCTCTCTCCTCCTCTCTCTCTCTCCCTCTCTCTCTCCCCCTCTCCTCCTCCCTCTCTCTCCCTCTCTCTCTCCCTCTCTCTCTCTCCCCCTCTCCTCCTCCCTCTCTCTCCCTCTCTCTCTCCCCTCTCTCTCTCTCCCCTCTCCTCCTCCCTCTCTCCCCCTCTCTCTCTCCCTCTCTCTCTCTCCCCCTCTCCTCCTCCCTCTCTCTCCCTCTCTCTCTCCCTCTCTCTCTCTCCCCCTCTCCTCCTCTCTCTCTCTCCCTCTCTCTCTCCCCCCTCTCCTCCTCTCTCTCTCTCCCTCTCTCTCTCCCCCTCTCCTCCTCCCTCTCTCTCCCTCTCTCTCTCCCTCTCTCTCTCTCCCTCTCTCCTCCTCCCTCTCTCTCCCTCTCTCTCTCCCTCTCTCTCTCTCCCCCTCTCCTCCTCCCTCTCTCTCCCTCTCTCTCTCCCTCTCTCTCTCTCTCTCCTCTCCCCCTCTCTCTCTCTCCTCCCTCTCTCTCTCTCTCTCTCCTCTCTCTCTCTCTCTCCCTCTCTCTCTCCCTCTCTCTCTCCCTCTCTCTCTCTCTCCCTCTCTCCTCCCTCTCTCTCTCTCTCTCTCTCTTTCCCTCTCTCTCTCCCTCTCTCTCTCTCCCCCCTCTCCTCCTCCCTCTCTCTCCCTCTCTCTCTCCCTCTCTCTCTCTCCCCCTCTCCTCCCTCTCTCCCCCTCTCTCTCTCCCTCTCTCTCTCTCCCCCCTCTCCTCCTCCCTCTCTCTCCCTCTCTCTCCCTCCCTCTCTCTCCCCCTCTCCTCCTCCCTCTCTCTCCCTCTCTCTCCCTCCCTCTCTCTCCCCCTCTCCTCCTCCCTCTCTCTCCCTCTCTCTCTCTCCCTCTCTTTCCCCCTCTCCTCCTCCCTCTCTCTCCCTCTCTCTCCCTCCCTCTCTCTCCCCCTCTCCTCCTCCCTCTCTCTCCCTCTCTCTCTCCCTCTCTCTCTCTCCCCCTCTCCTCCTCCCTCTCTCTCCCTCTCTCTCTCCCTCCCTCTCTCTCCCCCTCTCCTCCTCCCTCTCTCTCCCTCTCTCTCTCTCCAGGGAAGAGGAGAAGAAAAGAGGAGGAGGGCAGAGTCTGTCCATCTTCTGCTCTAAATCTCGGCGTCTCCTTCTGGACATAAGCATGAGAAAAGTGGACGTGTCTTTGTGCGGTCGCCGTGTTATCAGGAGCAGCAGACGCTCCAGCTTCAGGGGCCGCCAAAAGATTCCGGCCAAAAAGAGGCAGAGAAGAGCCACAAAAGAGCCAGAGCGGAGCCGCAGAAGAGCCAGAGCGGAGCCAGAGAAGAGCCACAAAAGAGCCAGAGCGGAGCCGCAGAAGAGCCAGAGCGGAGCCGCAGAAGAGCCAGAGCGGAGCCGCAGAAGAGCCAGAGCGGAGCCAGAGCGGAGCCGCAGAAGAGCCAGAGCGGAGCCGCAGAAGAGCCAGAGCGGAGCCGCAGAAGAGCCAGAGCGGAGCCAGAGAAGAGCCGCAGAAGAGCCAGAGCGGAGCCGCAGAAGAGCCAGAGCGGAGCCGCAGAAGAGCCAGAGCGGAGCCAGAGAAGAGCCACAAAAGAGCCAGAGCGGAGCCACAAAAGAGCCAGAGCGGAGCCGCAGAAGAGCCAGAGCGGAGCCGCAGAAGAGCCAGAGCGGAGCCGCAGAAGAGCCAGAGCGGAGCCGCAGAGGTTCTGCAGTTGGACGTCACACACTGTGATATTAAATAAAGATAAAAGGAGATCAAAAGGTTCTGTCTAAAGATCATTTCGCTGTCGTTCCCTTGAAAGTTCAGATTGAAAAGCGTTAAGAGTTACGGAGGCCGTGGTTATAAAAAGTCTTTATTTGTAAAAACTATAAAAGTCTGTTTCTCTTTAACTTTTCATGTGATTCTCTTTTGTCCTTGACCTTGAGTCTCACTTCTATTTGTACCAAACCTTTGTTTAAGTTTGTAACATGTGAGTTTAGTTTGTTCTGATCAGCTCCTTCTATGTTCTTCCTCCTCATGCCTCAAGCGTCTGTCATCTGCAGTAAGAACTGTACAGGAACCTCAGGAACCCGCGGCACCACATGACTCTCAGTATTAGACCTGTAAAGGAACCTCAGGCACCACATGACTCTCAGTATAAGATCTGTACAGGAACCTCAGGCACCACATGACTCTCAGTATAAGACCTGTACAGGAACCTCAGGCACCATATGACTCTCAGTATAAGAACTGTACAGGAACCTCAGGCACCACATGACTCTCAGTATAGGACCTGTACAGGACCCTCAGGCACCACATGACTCTCAGTATAAGACCTGTACAGGAACCCCCGGCACTACATGACTCTCAGTATAAGACCTGTACAAGAACCTCAGGCACCACATGACTCTCAGTATAAGAACTGTACAGGAACCTCAGGCACCACATGACTCTCAGTATAGGACCTGTACAGGAACCTCAGGCACCACATGACTCTCAGTATAAGACCTGTACAGGAACCTCAGGCACCACATGACTCTCAGTATTAGACCTGTACAGGAACCTTAGGCACCACGTGACTCTCAGTATAAGACCTGTACAGGAACCTCAGGCACCACATGACTCTCAGTATAAGACCTGTATAGGAACCTCAGGCACCACATGACTCTCAATATTAGACCTGTACAGGAACTACAGGCACCACATGACTCTCAGTATAAGAACTGTACAGGAACTACAGGCACCACATGACTCTCAGTATTAGACCTGTACAGGAACCTCAGGCACCACATGACTCTCAGTATAAGACCTGTACAGGAACCTCAGGCACCACATGACTCTCAGTATAAGACCTGTACAGGAACCTCAGGCACCACATGACTCTCAGTATAAGACCTGTACAGGAACCTCAGGCACCACATGACTCTCAGTATTAGACCTGTACAGGAACTACAGGCACCACATGACTCTCAGTATAAGACCTGTACAGGAACTACAGGCACCACATGACTCTCAGTATAAGACCTGTACAGGAACCTCAGGCACCACATGACTCTCAGTATAAGACCTGTACAGGAACCTCAGGCACCATATGACTCTCAGTATAAGAACTGTACAGGAACCTCAGGCACCACATGACTCTCAGTATAGGACCTGTACAGGACCCTCAGGCACCACATGACTCTCAGTATAGGACCTGTACAGGAACCTCAGGCACCACATGACTCTCAGTATAAGACCTGTACAGGAACCCCCGGCACCACATGACTCTCAGTATAGGACCTGTACAGGACCCTCAGGCACCACATGACTCTCAGTATAAGACCTGTACAGGAACCTCAGGCACCACATGACTCTCAGTATTAGACCTGTACAGGAACCTCAGGCACCACATGACTCTCAGTATAAGACCTGTACAGGAACCTCAGGCACCACATGACTCTCAGTATAAGACCTGTACAGGAACCCCCGGCACCACATGACTCTCAGTATAAGACCTGTACAGGAACCTCAGGCACCACATGACTCTCAGTATTAGACCTGTACAGGAACTACAGGCACCACATGACTCTCAGTATAAGAACTGTACAGGAACTACAGGCACCACATGACTCTCAGTATTAGACCTGTACAGGAACCTCAGGCACCACATGACTCTCAGTATAAGACCTGTACAGGAACCTCAGGCACCACATGACTCTCAGTATAAGACCTGTACAGGAACCTCAGGCACCACATGACTCTCAGTATAAGACCTGTACAGGAACCTCAGGCACCACATGACTCTCAGTATTAGACCTGTACAGGAACTACAGGCACCACATGACTCTCAGTATAAGACCTGTACAGGAACCTCAGGCACCACATGACTCTCAGTATAAGACCTTACAGGAACCTCAGGCACCACATGACTCTCAGTATAAGACCTGTACAGGAACCTCAGGCACCACATGACTCTCAGTATAAGACCTGTACAGGAACCTCAGGCACCACATGACTCTCAGTATAAGACCTGTACAGGAACCTCAGGCACCACATGACTCTCAGTATAAGACCTGTACAGGAACCTCAGGCACCACATGACTCTCAGTATAAGACCTGTACAGGAACCTCAGGCACCACATGACTCTCAGTATAAGACCTGTACAGGAACCTCAGGCACCACATGACTCTCAGTATAAGACCTGTACAGGAACCTCAGGCACCACATGACTCTCAGTATAAGACCTGTACAGGAACCTCAGGCACCACATGACTCTCAGTATAAGGACCTGTACAGGAACTACAGGCACCACATGACTCTCAGTATAAGACCTGTACAGGAACCTCAGGCACCACATGACTCTCAGTATAAGACCTGTACAGGAACCTCAGGCACCACATGACTCTCAGTATAAGACCTGCACAGGAACCTCAGGCACCACATGACTCTCAGTATTAGACCTGTACAGGAACTACAGGCACCACATGACTCTCAGTATTAGACCTGTACAGGAACTACAGGCACCACATGACTCTCAGTATAAGACCTGTACAGGAACTACAGGCACCACATGACTCTCAGTATTAGACCTGTACAGGAACTACAGGCACCACATGACTCTCAGTATTAGACCTGTACAGGAACTACAGGCACCACATGACTCTCAGTATAAGACCTGTACAGGAACTACAGGCACCACATGACTCTCAGTATAAGACCTGTACAGGAACCTCAGGCACCACATGACTCTCAGTATAGGACCTGTACAGGAACCTCAGGCACCACATGACTCTCAGTATAAGGCCTGTACAGGAACCTCCGGCACCATATGACTCTCAGTATAAGACCTGTACAGGAACCTCAGGCACCACATGACTCTCAGTATAGGACCTGTACAGGAACCTCAGGCACCACATGACTCTCAGTATAAGACCTGTACAGGAACCTCAGGCACCACATGACTCTCAGTATAAGACCTGTACAGGAACTACAGGCACCACATGACTCTCAGTATAAGACCTGTACAGGAACCTCAGGCACCACATGACTCTCAGTATAAGACCTGTACAGGAACCTCAGGCACCACATGACTCTCAGTATAAGACCTGTACAGGAACCTCAGGCACCACATGACTCTCAGTATTAGACCTGTACAGGAACTACAGGCACCACATGACTCTCAGTGTTAGACCTGTACAGGAACTACAGGCACCACATGACTCTCAGTATAAGACCTGTACAGGAACTACAGGCACCACATGACTCTCAGTATAAGACCTGTACAGGAACCTCAGGCACCACATGACTCTCAGTATAAGACCTGTACAGGAACCTCAGGCACCATATGACTCTCAGTATTAGACCTGTACAGGAACTACAGGCACCACATGACTCTCAGTATAAGACCTGTACAGGAACTACAGGCACCACATGACTCTCAGTATAAGACCTGTACAGGAACCTCAGGCACCACATGACTCTCAGTATAAGACCTGTACAGGAACCTCAGGCACCACATGACTCTCAGTATAAGACCTGTACAGGAACCTCAGGCACCACATGACTCTCAGTATAAGACCTGTACAGGAACCTCAGGCACCACATGACTCTCAGTATAAGACCTGTACAGGAACCTCAGGCACCATATGACTCTCAGTATAAGAACTGTACAGGAACCTCAGGCACCACATGACTCTCAGTATAGGACCTGTACAGGAACCTCAGGCACCACATGACTCTCAGTATAGGACCTGTACAGGAACCTCAGGCACCACATGACTCTCAGTATAAGACCTGTACAGGAACCCCCGGCACCACATGACTCTCAGTATAAGACCTGTACAAGAACCTCAGGCACCACATGACTCTCAGTATAAGAACTGTACAGGAACCTCAGGCCCCACATGACTCTCAGTATAGGACCTGTACAGGAACCTCAGGCACCACATGACTCTCAGTATAAGACCTGTACAAGAACCTCAGGCACCACATGACTCTCAGTATAAGAACTGTACAGGAACCTCAGGCACCACATGACTCTCAGTATAGGACCTGTACAGGAACCTCAGGCACCACATGACTCTCAGTATAAGACCTGTACAGGAACCTCAGGCACCACATGACTCTCAGTATTAGACCTGTACAGGAACCTCAGGCACCACATGACTCTCAGTATAAGACCTGTACAGGAACCTCAGGCACCACATGACTCTCAGTATAAGACCTGTACAGGAACCTCAGGCACCACATGACTCTCAGTATTAGACCTGTACAGGAACCTCAGGCACCACATGACTCTCAGTATAAGACCTGTACAGGAACCTCAGGCACCACATGACTCTCAGTATAAGACCTGTACAGGAACCTCAGGCACCACATGACTCTCAGTATAAGACCTGTACAGGAACCTCAGGCACCACATGACTCTCAGTATAAGACCTGTACAGGAACTACAGGCACCACATGACTCTCAGTATAAGACCTGTACAGGAACCTCAGGCACCACATGACTCTCAGTATAAGACCTGTACAGGAACCTCAGGCACCACATGACTCTCAGTATAAGACCTGTACAGGAACCTCAGGCACCACATGACTCTCAGTATTAGACCTGTACAGGAACTACAGGCACCACATGACTCTCAGTATTAGACCTGTACAGGAACTACAGGCACCACATGACTCTCAGTATAAGACCTGTACAGGAACTACAGGCACCACATGACTCTCAGTATTAGACCTGTACAGGAACTACAGGCACCACATGACTCTCAGTATTAGACCTGTACAGGAACTACAGGCACCACATGACTCTCAGTATAAGACCTGTACAGGAACTACAGGCACCACATGACTCTCAGTATAAGACCTGTACAGGAACCTCAGGCACCACATGACTCTCAGTATAGGACCTGTACAGGAACCTCAGGCACCACATGACTCTCAGTATAAGACCTGTACAGGAACCTCAGGCACCACATGACTCTCAGTATAGGACCTGTACAGGAACCTCAGGCACCACATGACTCTCAGTATAGGACCTGTACAGGAACCTCAGGCACCACATGACTCTCAGTATAAGACCTGTACAGGAACCCCCGGCACCACATGACTCTCAGTATAAGACCTGTACAAGAACCTCAGGCACCACATGACTCTCAGTATAAGAACTGTACAGGAACCTCAGGCCCCACATGACTCTCAGTATAGGACCTGTACAGGAACCCCCGGCACCACATGACTCTCAGTATAAGACCTGTACAAGAACCTCAGGCACCACATGACTCTCAGTATAAGAACTGTACAGGAACCTCAGGCACCACATGACTCTCAGTATAGGACCTGTACAGGAACCTCAGGCACCACATGACTCTCAGTATAAGACCTGTACAGGAACCTCAGGCACCACATGACTCTCAGTATAAGACCTGTACAGGAACCTCAGGCACCACATGACTCTCAGTATAAGACCTGTACAGGAACCTCAGGCACCACATGACTCTCAGTATTAGACCTGTACAGGAACCTCAGGCACCACATGACTCTCAGTATAAGACCTGTACAGGAACCTCAGGCACCACATGACTCTCAGTATAAGACCTGTACAGGAACCTCAGGCACCACATGACTCTCAGTATTAGACCTGTACAGGAACCTCAGGCACCACATGACTCTCAGTATAAGACCTGTACAGGAACCTCAGGCACCACATGACTCTAAGTATAAGACCTGTACAGGAACCTCAGGCACCACATTACTCTCAGTATAAGACCTGTACAGGAACCTCAGGCACCACATGACTCTCAGTATAAGACCTGTACAGGAACTACAGGCACCACATGACTCTCAGTATAAGACCTGTACAGGAACCTCAGGCACCACATGACTCTCAGTATAAGACCTGTACAGGAACCTCAGGCACCACATGACTCTCAGTATAAGACCTGTACAGGAACCTCAGGCACCACATGACTCTCAGTATTAGACCTGTACAGGAACTACAGGCACCACATGACTCTCAGTATTAGACCTGTACAGGAACTACAGGCACCACATGACTCTCAGTATAAGACCTGTACAGGAACTACAGGCACCACATGACTCTCAGTATTAGACCTGTACAGGAACTACAGGCACCACATGACTCTCAGTATTAGACCTGTACAGGAACTACAGGCACCACATGACTCTCAGTATAAGACCTGTACAGGAACTACAGGCACCACATGACTCTCAGTATAAGACCTGTACAGGAACTACAGGCACCACATGACTCTCAGTATAAGACCTGTACAGGAACCTCAGGCACCACATGACTCTCAGTATAGGACCTGTACAGGAACCTCAGGCACCACATGACTCTCAGTATAAGGCCTGTACAGGAACCTCCGGCACCATATGACTCTCAGTATAAGACCTGTACAGGAACCTCAGGCACCACATGACTCTCAGTATAAGACCTGTACAGGAACTACAGGCACCACATGACTCTCAGTATTAGACCTGTACAGGAACTACAGGCACCACATGACTCTCAGTATTAGACCTGTACAGGAACTACAGGCACCACATGACTCTCAGTATAAGACCTGTACAGGAACTACAGGCACCACATGACTCTCAGTATAAGACCTGTACAGGAACTACAGGCACCACATGACTCTCAGTATAAGACCTGTACAGGAACCTCAGGCACCACATGACTCTCAGTATAGGACCTGTACAGGAACCTCAGGCACCACATGACTCTCAGTATAAGACCTGTACAGGAACCTCAGGCACCACATGACTCTCAGTATAAGACCTGTACAGGAACCTCAGGCACCACATGACTCTCAGTATAAGGCCTGTACAGGAACCTCCGGCACCATATGACTCTCAGTATAAGACCTGTACAGGAACCTCCGGCACCATATGACTCTCAGTATAAGACCTGTACAGGAACCTCAGGCACCACATGACTCTCAGTATAGGACCATTCAGATCTTTCTTTCTAGTGGAGAAAAGAGGAGTTTAGTGTAAGATTGTTCTTTTCTTCTTTATCAAGTGCCACAGTTAAATATTGAAAAGATTCTGCCATTTAAAGAAGTAAATCTTTTGAACAGAGGGGGCGCCAGAGAGAGATAATCTCAGTTTATTGTACATTTAATTTAAGATAAGATAATCCTTTATTTGTCCCACAATGGAGAAATTCCAGTGTTGCAACACAAAGTAGGTACAGAGGTAAAAGAACAGATAACTTATAGAAAACGTAAAAAAAAAAACTTCTATTCTTATTAAAGAGTAAAAAAAATAATAATAATAGTAATAAAAGTAACACTCTTATTTACAGCAGAGACACATGATTGACATTATGTCAGAGTAGTCAGTATTACACATGGGCCGGTCCCCACACTGCAGGTCCCCACACTGCAGGTCCCCACACTGCAGGTCCCCACACTGCAGGTCCCCACACTGCAGGTCCCCACACTGCAGGTCCCCCACACTGCAGGTCCCCCACACTGCAGGTCCCCACACTGCAGGTCCCCACACTGCAGGTCCCCACACTGCAGGTCCCCCACACTGCAGGTCCCCACACTGCAGGTCCCCACACTGCAGGTCCCCACACTGCAGGTCCCCACACTGCAGGTCCCCACACTGCAGGTCCCCCACACTGCAGGTCCCCACACTGCAGGTCCCCACACTGCAGGTCCCCCACACTGCAGGTCCCCACACTGCAGGTCCCCACACTGCAGGTCCCCACACTGCAGGTCCCCACACTGCAGGTCCCCCACACTGCAGGTCCCCCACACTGCAGGTCCCCACACTGCAGGTCCCCACACTGCAGGTCCCCACACTGCAGGTCCCCACACTGCAGGTCCCCATACTGCAGGTCCCCACACTGCAGGTCCCCCACACTGCAGGTCCCCCACACTGCAGGTCCCCCACACTGCAGGTCCCCACACTGCAGGTCCCCCACACTGCAGGTCCCCACACTGCAGGTCCCCACACTGCAGGTCCCCACACTGCAGGTCCCCACACTGCAGGTCTCCACACTGCAGGTCCCCACACTGCAGGTCCCCACACTGCAGGTCCCCACACTGCAGGTCCCCATACTGCAGGTCCCCACACTGCAGGTCCCCCACACTGCAGGTCCCCCACACTGCAGGTCCCCACACTGCAGGTCCCCACACTGCAGGTCCCCACACTGCAGGTCCCCACACTGCAGGTCCCCACACTGCAGGTCCCCACACTGCAGGTCCCCCACACTGCAGGTCCCCACACTGCAGGTCCCCACACTGCAGGTCCCCACACTGCAGGTCCCCCACACTGCAGGTCCCCACACTGCAGGTCCCCACACTGCAGGTCCCCACACTGCAGGTCCCCCACACTGCAGGGCCCCTCACACTGCAGGGCCCCTCACACTGCAGGGCCCTCACACTGCAGGTCCCCCACACTGCAGGGCCCCTCACACTGCAGGGCCCTCACACTGCAGGGCCCTCACACTGCAGGCCCTCACAATGCAGGGCCCTCACACTATAGGGCCCCTCACACTGCAGGGCCCCTCACACTGCAGGTCCCCCCACACTGCAGGTCCCTCACACTACAGGGCCCTCACACTACAGGGCCCTCACACTGCAGGGCTCTCACACTGCAGGCCCCTCACACTGCAGGGCCCCTCACACTGCAGGGCCCCTCACACTGCAGGGCCTTCACACTGCAGGGCTCTCACACTGCAGGGCCCTCACACTGCAGGGCCCCTCACACTGCAGGGCCCCTCACACTGCAGGGCCCCTCACACTGCAGGGCCCGTCACACTGCAGGGCCCTCACACTGCAGGGCCCCTCACACTGCAGGGCCCCTCACACTGCAGGGCCCCTCACACTGCAGGGCCCGTCACACTGCAGGGCCCTCACACTGCAGGGCCCCTCACACTGCAGGGCCCCTCACACTGCAGGGCCCTCACACTGCAGGGCCCCCACACTGCAGGGCCCTCACACTGCAGGGCCCTCACATTGCAGGGCCCCTCACACTGCAGGTCCCCCACACTGCAGGGCCCTCACACTGCAGGGCCCCTCACACTGCAGGGCCCTAACACTGCAGGGCCCCTCACACTGCAGGTCCCCCACACTGCAGGGCCCCTCACACTGCAGGGCCCTCACACTGCAGGGCCCCTCACACTGCAGGTCCCCCACACTGCAGGGCCCCTCACACTGCAGGTCCCCCACACTGCAGGGCCCCTCACACTGCAGGGCCCTCACACTGCAGGGCCCTCACACTGCAGGTCCCCCACACTGCAGGGCCCCTCACACTGCAGGTCCCCCACACTGCAGGGCCCCTCACACTGGCATGATTCACTTCCAGCATTTTTAATTTTACTTTCAGATCTTTGAGTTGTTTCTTTTGCGATGGCTATAATTTAATTTATATAATTTTATTGGAGATATAAAAAGAGTGTTTTGTGGAGCGCATGTGCAGGACAGTGGCGCCCTCTAGGGGCCACTTCCCTTTCCATTCCAGTTTATGACGATCAAAACTGTTCCAACATGAAACTGTTTTATTATATTTGATCAAACCGTTTCAAGAGACGGGGGAGAGACGGGGGAGGGACAGGGGAGAGACAGGGGAGAGACAGGGGAGGGACGGGGGAGAGACGGGGGAGAGAAGGGGGAGGGACGGGGGAGAGACAGGGGAGAGACAGGGGAGGGACGGGGGAGAGACGGGGGAGAGAAGGGGGAGGGACGGGGGAGAGAAGGGGGAGAGACGGGGGAGGGACAGGGGAGAGAAGGGGGAGAGACGGGGCAGAGAAGGGGGAGGGACAGGGGAGAGAAGGGGGAGAGACAGGGGAGGGACGGGGGAGAGACGGGGGAGAGACGGGGGAGAGAAGGGGGAGAGACGGGGGAGGGACAGGGGAGAGAAGGGGGAGAGACGGGGGAGAGAAGGGGGAGAGACGGGGGAGAGAAGGGGGAGGGACAGGGGAGAGACGGGGGAGAGAAGGGGGATGGACAGGGGAGAGAAGGGGGAGAGACGGGGGAGAGAAGGGGGAGGGACAGGGGAGAGAAGGGGGAGGGACAGGGGAGAGATGGGGGAGAGAAGGGGGAGGGACAGGGGAGAGAAGGGGGAGGGACGGGGGAGAGAAGGGGGAGAGACGGGGGAGAGAAGGGGGAGAAACGGGGGAGAGAAGGGGGAGGGACAGGGGAGAGAAGGGGGAGGGACGGGGGAGAGGAGGGGGATGGACAGGGGAGAGAAGGGGGAGGGACGGGGGAGAGGAGGGGGAGAGAAGGGGGAGGGACAGGGGAGAGAAGGGGGAGGGACGGGGGAGAGAATGGGGAGAGACGGGGGAGAGAAGGGGGAGAAACGGGGGAGAGAAGGGGGAGGGACAGGGGAGAGAAGGGGGAGGGACGGGGCAGAGAAGGGGGAGGGACAGGGGAGAGAAGGGGGAGGGACGGGGGAGAGGAGGGGGAGGGACAGGGGAGAGAAGGGGGAGAGACAGGGAGGGACGGGGGAGAGACGGGGGAGAGACGGGGGAGGGACAGGGGAGGGACGGGCAGAGACATGGGAGAGACGGGGGATGGACAGGGGAGGGACGAGGGAGAGACGGGGGAGAGACGGGGGAGGGACGGAGGAGAAAACCCCCGGAGACCAGGTCTGCAGCTTCATGATACGACGCTCAGACACAGACGCGACTCGGTCACAGGAAAACAAAAGAGACAAGTGTGTTTTTCATGAAGCTTTTGTTTCCAGAGACTCAGTAATTAAAGAGATTTTAAACACCAGGACCAGGACCAGGACCAGGACCAGGACCAGGACCAGGACCAGGACCAGGACCGGACCAGGACCAGGACCAGGACCAGGACCAGGACCAGGACCAGGACCGGACCAGGACCAGGACCAGGACCAGGACCAGGACCAGGACCAGGACCAGGACCAGGATCAGGACCAGGACCAGGACCAGGACCAGGACCGGACCAGGACCAGGACCAGGACCAGAGTCAGACAGAGGTTCCCCCTGCAGGACGCTCACATAGAGCACAGCGCCCCCTGCAGGACGCTCTTCATATCATCGTCTTATGAAACCTTTAACGTCACAATCTCAGAATGATTCATGTTAATCACGGTTGTGTCGAAAAGACTCGAATGAACGTCGTTGACCCTGAACTTCATCAAAACTTTGTCCTCCTGAGTCTGGTTTAGATCCTGGATCAGACCAGGACCAGACCAAGTGTGAACCTAAAACCAGAACCAGGTGTTCTGTGGAGGACGAGACCCGAGGAGAAGAACCAGGAGAACCCAGTAGTGACAGGATGTTGAGGTCCAGTAGTGACAGGATGTTGAGGTCCAGTAGTGACAGGATGTTGAGGTCCAGTAGTGACAGGATGTTGAGGTCCAGTAGTAACAGGATGTTGAGGTCCAGTAGTGACAGGATGTTGAGGTCCAGTAGTGACAGGATGTTGAGGTCCAGTAGTGACAGGATGTTGAGGTCCAGTAGTGACAGGATGTTGAGGTCCAGTAGTAACAGGATGTTGAGGTCCAGTAGTGACAGGATGTTGAGGTCCAGTAGTGACAGGATGTTGAGGTCCAGTAGTGACAGGATGTTGAGGTCCAGTAGTGACAGGATGTTGAGGTCCAGTAGTGACAGGATGTTGAGGTCCAATAGTGACAGGATGTTGAGGTCCAGTAGTGACAGGATGTTGAGGTCCAGTAGTAACAGGATGTTGAGGTCCAGTAGTGACAGGATGTTGAGGTCCAGTAGTGACAGGATGTTGAGGTCCAGTAGTGACAGGATGTTGAGGTCCAGTAGTAACAGGATGTTGAGGTCCAGTAGTGACAGGATGTTGAGGTCCAGTAGTGACAGGATGTTGAGGTCCAGTAGTGACAGGATGTTGAGGTCCAGTAGTGACAGGATGTTGAGGTCCAGTAGTAACAGGATGTTGAGGTCCAGTAGTAACAGGATGTTGAGGTCCAGTAGTGACAGGATGTTGAGGTCCAGTAGTGACAGGATGTTGAGGTCCAGTAGTAACAGGATGTTGAGGTCCAGTAGTAACAGGATGTTGAGGTCCAGTAGTGACAGGATGTTGAGGTCCAGTAGTGACAGGATGTTGAGGTCCAGTAGTGACAGGATGTTGAGGTCCAGTAGTGACAGGATGTTGAGGTCCAGTAGTAACAGGATGTTGAGGTCCAGTAGTGACAGGATGTTGAGGTCCAGTAGTAACAGGATGTTGAGGTCCAGTAGTGACGGGATGTTGAGGTCCAGTAGTGACGGGATGTTGAGGTCCAGTAGTGACAGGATGTTGAGGTCCAATAGTAACAGGATGTTGAGGTCCAGTAGTGACAGGATGTTGAGGTCCAGTAGTGACAGGATGTTGAGGTCCAGTAGTGACAGGATGTTGAGGTCCAGTAGTGACAGGATGTTGAGGTCCAGTAGTGACGGGATGTTGAGGTCCAGTAGTGACGGGATGTTGAGGTCCAGTAGTGACGGGATGTTGAGGTCCAGTAGTGACAGGATGTTGAGGTCCAGTAGTGACGGGATGTTGAGGTCCAGTAGTGACGGGATGTTGAGGTCCAGTAGTGACAGGATGTTGAGGTCCAGTAGTGACAGGATGTTGAGGTCCAGTAGTGACAGGATATTGAGGTCCAGTAGTAACAGGATGTTGAGTTCCAGTAGTGACAGGATGTTGAGGTCCAGTAGTGACAGGATGTTGAGGTCCAGTAGTGACGGGATGTTGAGGTCCAGTAGTGACAGGATGTTGAGGTCCAATATTAACAGGATGTTGAGGTCCAGTAGTAACAGGATGTTGAGGTCCAGTAGTGACAGGATGTTGAGGTCCAGTAGTGACAGGATGTTGAGGTCCAGTAGTGACAGGATGTTGAGGTCCAGTAGTAACAGGATGTTGAGGTCCAGTAGTGACAGGATGTTGAGGTCCAGTAGTAACAGGATGTTGAGGTCCAGTAGTAACAGGATGTTGAGGTCCAGTAGTGACAGGATGTTGAGGTCCAGTAGTGACGGGATGTTGAGGTCCAGTAGTGACAGGATGTTGAGGTCCAGTAGTGACAGGATGTTGAGGTCCAGTAGTGACAGGATGTTGAGGTCCAGTAGTGACAGGATGTTGAGGTCCAGTAGTGACAGGATGTTGAGGTCCAGTAGTAACAGGATGTTGAGGTCCAGTAGTAACAGGATGTTGAGGTCCAATAGTAACAGGATGTTGAGGTCCAGTAGTAACAGGATGTTGAGGTCCAGTAGTAACAGGATGTTGAGGTCCAGTAGTGACAGGATGTTGAGGTCCAGTAGTGACAGGATGTTGAGGTCCAGTAGTGACAGGATGTTGAGGTCCAGTAGTAACAGGATGTTGAGGTCCAGTAGTGACAGGATGTTGAGGTCCAGTAGTAACAGGATGTTGAGGTCCAGTAGTAACAGGATGTTGAGGTCCAGTAGTGACGGGATGTTGAGGTCCAGTAGTGACGGGATGTTGAGGTCCAGTAGTGACGGGATGTTGAGGTCCAGTAGTGACAGGATGTTGAGGTCCAGTAGTGACAGGATGTTGAGGTCCAGTAGTGACAGGATGTTGAGGTCCAGTAGTGACAGGATTTTCAGGTCCAGTAGTGACAGGATGTTGAGGTCCAGTAGTGACAGGATGTTGAGGTCCAGTAGTGACAGGATGTTGAGGTCCAGTAGTAACAGGATGTTGAGGTCCAGTAGGGACAGGATGTTGAGGTCCAGTAGTAACAGGATGTTGAGGTCCAGTAGTGACAGGATGTTGAGGTCCAGTAGTGACAGGATGTTGAGGTCCAGTAGTAACAGGATGTTGAGGTCCAGTAGTGACAGGATGTTGAGGTCCAGTAGTGACAGGATTTTGAGGTCCAGTAGTGACAGGATGTTGAGGTCCAGTAGTAACAGGATGTTGAGGTCCAGTAGTAACAGGATGTTGAGGTCCAATAGTAACAGGATGTTGAGGTCCAGTAGTAACAGGATGTTGAGGTCCAGTAGTGACAGGATGTTGAGGTCCAGTAGTGACAGGATGTTGAGGTCCATTAGTGACAGGATGTTGAGGTCCAGTAGTAACAGGATGTTGAGGTCCAGTAGTGACAGGATGTTGAGGTCCAGTAGTAACAGGATGTTGAGGTCCAGTAGTAACAGGATGTTGAGGTCCAGTAGTGACAGGATGTTGAGGTCCAGTAGTGACAGGATGTTGAGGTCCAGTAGTGACAGGATGTTGAGGTCCAGTAGTGACAGGATGTTGAGGTCCAGTAGTGACAGGATGTTGAGGTCCAGTAGTGACAGGATGTTGAGGTCCAGTAGTGACAGGATGTTGAGGTCCAGTAGTGACAGGATGTTGAGGTCCAGTAGTGACAGGATGTTGAGGTCCAGTAGTGACAGGATGTTGAGGTCCAGTAGTGACAGGATGTTGAGGTCCAGTAGTGACAGGATGTTGAGGTCCAGTAGTAACAGGATGTTGAGGTCCAGTAGGGACAGGATGTTGAGGTCCAGTAGGGACAGGATGTTGAGGTCCAGTAGTAACAGGATGTTGAGGTCCAGTAGTGACAGGATGTTGAGGTCCAGTAGTGACAGGATGTTGAGGTCCAGTAGTAACAGGATGTTGAGGTCCAGTAGTGACGGGATGTTGAGGTCCAGTAGTGACGGGATGTTGAGGTCCAGTAGTGACAGGATGTTGAGGTCCAGTAGTGACAGGATGTTGAGGTCCAGTAGTGACAGGATGTTGAGGTCCAGTAGTGACAGGATGTTGAGGTCCAGTAGTGACAGGATTTTCAGGTCCAGTAGTGACAGGATGTTGAGGTCCAGTAGTGACAGGATGTTGAGGTCCAGTAGTGACAGGATGTTGAGGTCCAGTAGTAACAGGATGTTGAGGTCCAGTAGGGACAGGATGTTGAGGTCCAGTAGTAACAGGATGTTGAGGTCCAGTAGTGACAGGATGTTGAGGTCCAGTAGTGACAGGATGTTGAGGTCCAGTAGTAACAGGATGTTGAGGTCCAGTAGTGACAGGATGTTGAGTTCCAGTAGTGACAGGATGTTGAGGTCCAGTAGTGACAGGATGTTGAGGTCCAGTAGTGACAGGATGTTGAGGTCCAGTAGTGACAGGATGTTGAGGTCCAGTAGTAACAGGATGTTGAGGTCCAGTAGTGACGGGATGTTGAGGTCCAGTAGTAACAGGATGTTGAGGTCCAGTAGTGACGGGATGTTGAGGTCCAGTAGTGACAGGATGTTGAGGTCCAGTAGTGACAGGATGTTGAGGTCCAGTAGTAACAGGATGTTGAGTTCCAGTAGTGACAGGATGTTGAGGTCCAGTAGTGACAGGATGTTGAGGTCCAGTAGTAACAGGATGTTGAGGTCCAGTAGTAACAGGATGTTGAGGTCCAGTAGTGACAGGATGTTGAGGTCCAGTAGTGACAGGATGTTGAGGTCCAGTAGTGACAGGATGTTGAGGTCCAGTAGTGACAGGATGTTGAGGTCCAGTAGTAACAGGATGTTGAGGTCCAGTAGTAACAGGATGTTGAGGTCCAGTAGTGACAGGATGTTGAGGTCCAGTAGTAACAGGATGTTGAGGTCCAGTAGTAACAGGATGTTGAGGTCCAGTAGTGACAGGATGTTGAGGTCCAGTAGTGACAGGATGTTGAGGTCCAGTAGTGACAGGATGTTGAGGTCCAGTAGTGACAGGATGTTGAGGTCCAGTAGTGACAGGATGTTGAGGTCCAGTAGTGACAGGATGTTGAGGTCCAGTAGTGACAGGATGTTGAGGTCCAGTAGTGACAGGATGTTGAGGTCCAGTAGTGACAGGATGTTGAGGTCCAGTAGTGACAGGATGTTGAGGTCCAGTAGTGACAGGATGTTGAGGTCCAGTAGTAACAGGATGTTGAGGTCCAGTAGGGACAGGATGTTGAGGTCCAGTAGGGACAGGATGTTGAGGTCCAGTAGTAACAGGATGTTGAGGTCCAGTAGTGACAGGATGTTGAGGTCCAGTAGTGACAGGATGTTGAGGTCCAGTAGTAACAGGATGTTGAGGTCCAGTAGTGACAGGATGTTGAGGTCCAGTAGTGACAGGATGTTGAGGTCCAGTAGTAACAGGATGTTGAGGTCCAGTAGTGACAGGATGTTGAGGTCCAGTAGTGACAGGATGTTGAGGTCCAGTAGTAACAGGATGTTGAGGTCCAGTAGTAACAGGATGTTGAGGTCCAGTAGTAACAGGATGTTGAGGTCCAGTAGTGACAGGATGTTGAGGTCCAGTAGTGACAGGATGTTGAGGTCCAGTAGTGACAGGATGTTGAGGTCCAGTAGTGACGGGATGTTGAGGTCCAGTAGTAACAGGATGTTGAGGTCCAGTAGTGACGGGATGTTGAGTTCCAGTAGTGACAGGATGTTGAGGTCCAGTAGTGACAGGATGTTGAGGTCCAGTAGTGACAGGATGTTGAGGTCCAGTAGTGACAGGATGTTGAGGTCCAGTAGTAACAGGATGTTGAGGTCCAGTAGTGACGGGATGTTGAGGTCCAGTAGTAACAGGATGTTGAGGTCCAGTAGTGACGGGATGTTGAGGTCCAGTAGTGACAGGATGTTGAGGTCCAGTAGTGACAGGATGTTGAGGTCCAGTAGTAACAGGATGTTGAGTTCCAGTAGTGACAGGATGTTGAGGTCCAGTAGTGACAGGATGTTGAGGTCCAGTAGTAACAGGATGTTGAGGTCCAGTAGTAACAGGATGTTGAGGTCCAGTAGTGACAGGATGTTGAGGTCCAGTAGTGACAGGATGTTGAGGTCCAGTAGTGACAGGATGTTGAGGTCCAGTAGTGACAGGATGTTGAGGTCCAGTAGTAACAGGATGTTGAGGTCCAGTAGTAACAGGATGTTGAGGTCCAGTAGTGACAGGATGTTGAGGTCCAGTAGTAACAGGATGTTGAGGTCCAGTAGTAACAGGATGTTGAGGTCCAGTAGTAACAGGATGTTGAGGTCCAGTAGTAACAGGATGTTGAGGTCCAGTAGTAACAGGATGTTGAGGTCCAGTAGTAACAGGATGTTGAGGTCCAGTAGTGACAGGATGTTGAGGTCCAGTAGTAACAGGATGTTGAGGTCCAGTAGTGACAGGATGTTGAGGTCCAGTAGTAACAGGATGTTGAGGTCCAGTAGTAACAGGATGTTGAGGTCCAGTAGTAACAGGATGTTGAGGTCCAGTAGTGACAGGATGTTGAGGTCCAGTAGTGACAGGATGTTGAGGTCCAGTAGTAACAGGATGTTGAGGTCCAGTAGTGACAGGATGTTGAGGTCCAGTAGTAACAGGATGTTGAGGTCCAGTAGTAACAGGATGTTGAGGTCCAGTAGTGACAGGATGTTGAGGTCCAGTAGTGACAGGATGTTGAGGTCCAGTAGTGACAGGATGTTGAGGTCCAGTAGTAACAGGATGTTGAGGTCCAGTAGTAACAGGATGTTGAGGTCCAGTAGTAACAGGATGTTGAGGTCCAGTAGTAACAGGATGTTGAGGGCCCCGGAGTCTGCAGAGGTGAGGAGATCGTTGAGTACTTTGACCAGGGCTGTTTCAGTGCTGTGAAGTGGGCGGAGCCAGATTGGAGGGGTTCATAGTGGTTGTTTGACTGGAGGTGGGTGTGGTTGACTGGAGGTGGGTGTGGTTGACTGGAGGTGGGTGTGGTTGACTGGAGGTGGGTGTGGTTGACTGGAGGTGGGTGTGGTTGACTGGAGGTGGGTGTGGAGATGGGGCGGTAGTTGGAGAGGTTGGCGGGGTCTAGGGTGGGTTTTTTGAGGATGGGGGTGATGGAGGCCAGTTTGTAGATGGAACATGGCCGAGGGTTAGAGACTGGTGGAAGAGGACGGTGAGATGGGGGATGAGAGCAGGAGGTGGGGGTGGTGATGGAGTTGATGGAGACGGCGATCATGGAGCTGTTGATTTTGGAAATGTTGTCATTGAAGGAGGAAAGAGTTGCAGAGGTCGGGGGAGGAGGGTGGAGTCATGTCCGGTGGCTGGAGCAGCTTGTTGACGGTGGAGAACAGGGTGCGAGGGAGCTGTGGATGAGGATGGAGAGATGGAGGGGTGGAGAGGTGGAGAGGTGGAGAGGTGGAGGGGTGGAGAGGTGGAGAGGTGGAAAGGTGGAGGGGTGGAGGGGTGGAGGGGTGGAGAGGTGGAGGGGTGGAGAGGTGGAGGGGTGGAGGGGTGGAGAGGTGGAGGGGTGGAGGGGTGGAGAGGTGGAGGGGTGGAGAGGTGGAGGGGTGGAGAGGTGGAGAGGTGGAGAGGTGGAGGGGTGGAGAGGTGGAGAGGTGGAGAGGTGGAGGGGTGGAGAGTTGTAGTAAAACAGCTTTGTCGCCACCTGCAGGACAATAACTTATTTGAAGTTTTCCAGTCAGGGTTCAGAGCCCACCACAGCACTGAAACTGCACTAGTTAAAGTCACAAATGATTTGTTATTAGCCGCTGACGATGGACTGGTCTCAATCCTGGTTCTGTTGGACCTCAGCGCAGCGTTTGACACCATCGACCACAACATTCTACTGCAGAGGTTAGAATGTGATGTAGGTGTTGGAGGAACAGCCCTCAGCTGGTTTAAATCCTATCTATCTGATAGGTTCCAATTTGTTAATGTAAACCAGAGCTCCTCACCAAGCTCTAAAGTAATTTACGGTGTGCCACAGGGTTCAGTACTCGGTCCAATTCTGTTTACTCTTTATATGCTGCCATTAGGCAACATTATCAGAAAGCATGGCATTAACTTCCACTGCTATGCAGACGACACTCAGCTGTATTTATCAATGAAACCTGATCAGAGCGATCAAGTAGACAGACTTAGTACTTGTGTGAAGGAGATAAAAACCTGGATGACACTAAACTACCTGCTTCTTAACCCTGAAAAAACCGAGGTCATTGTGCTTGGCCCTAAGCATCTACGAGACGCTCTATCTGAGCAGATAGTCACACTGGACAATGTTAGTGTAGCCTCCAGTTCTACTGTAAGAAACCTTGGAGCTGGCCTTCTGGTGGTGCCAAGAGTCTCTAAAAGTACTGTAGGAGGTAGAGCGTTTAGCTACCAAGCTCCTGTGTTATGGAATCAGCTCCCAACCCATGTTAAATATGCTGACACAGTCTCTTCATTTAAGTCCAGGCTTAAAACGTTCCTCTTCGAAATCTCTTATGGTCAGACTAGTTAGGAACAGAAACATAAACCCACAGCTCTCATTATTATATATATATATATATATATATATATATATATATATATATATATATATATATATATATATATATATATATATATATATATATATATATATATTATATTATATCATATTATATTATATTATACTATATTATATTATATTATATTATATTAATTATATTATATTAATTATATTATATTAATTATATTATACTATATTATGTTATATTATATTAATTATATTATATTATATTATACTATATTATATTATATTATATTAATTATATTATATCATATTGTATTATATTATATTATATTATACTATATTATACTATATTATATTATATTAATTATATTATATCATATTATATTATATTATATTATACTATATTGTATTATATTATATTATATTAATTATATTATATTATATTATACTATATTATACTATATTATATTAATTATATTATATTATATCATATTATATTATACTATATTATATTATATTATATTATATTATATTAATTATATTATATTATATTAAAATATATTATATTATATTATATTAATTATATTATATTATATTATATTAATTATATTATATTAATAATATTATATTATATTATATTAATTATATTATATTATATTATACTATATTATCCATCCATCCATCCATCCATCTTCTGCCGCTTTATCCGGGGCCGGGTCGCGGGGGCAGCAGTCTGAGCAGGGACTCCCAGACTTCCTTCTCCCCAGACACTTCCTCTAACTCCTCCGGGGGGATCCCGAGGCGTTCCCAGGCCAGCCGAGAGACATAGTCTCTCCAGCGTGTCCTGGGTCTTCCCCGGGGCCTCTTCCCGGTGGGACATGCCTGAAACACCTCCCGAGGGAGGCGCCCAGGAGGCATCCGGAACAGATGCCCGAGCCACCTCAGCTGGCTCCTCTCGACGTGGAGGAGCAGCGGCTCTACTCCGAGCTCCCCCCGTGTGGCCGAGCTCCTCACCTTATCTCTAAGGGAGCGCCCAGCCACCCGGCGGAGGAAACTCATTTCGACCGCTTGTATCCGCGATCTTGTTCTTTCGGTCACTACCCAAAGCTCATGACCATAGGTGAGGTCAGAACGTAGACCGACCGGTAAATAGAGAGCTTTGCCTTTCGGCTCAGCTCCCTCTTTACCACAATGGTCCGATGCAGCGACTGCATCACTGCAGCCGCTGCACCGATCCGCCTGTCGATCTCACGCTCCATCCTTCCCTCACTCGTGAACAAGACCCCGAGATACTTGAACTCCTCCACTTGGGGCAAGGACACCCCACCCACCCGGAGAGGGCAAGCCACCTTTTTCCGGTCGAGAACCATGGCCTCGGATTTGGAGGTGCTGATTCTCATCCCAGCCGCTTCACACTCGGCTGCAAACCGTCCCAGTGCATGTTGCAGGTCCGGGTTTGATGGAGCCATCAGGACAACATCGTCTGCAAACAGCAGAGATGAGATCCTGTGGTCCCCAAACCGGACACCCTCCGACCCCTGACTGCGCCTAGAAATTCTGTCCATAAAAATTATGAACAGAACCGGTGACAAAGGGCAGCCCTGGCGGAGTCCAACATGCACTGGGAACAGGTCTGACTTACTGCCGGCAATGCGAACACAGCTCCTGCTCCGGTCATACAGGGACCGGACAGCCCTGAGCAAAGGGCCCCGGACCCCGTACTCCCGGAGCACCCCCCAAAGGACACCCCGAGGGACACGGTCAAAAGCCTTCTCCAGATCCACAAAGCACATGTGGACTGGTTGGGCAAACTCCCATGAACCCTCGAGCACCCGATGGAGGGTATAGAGCTGGTCCAGTGTTCCACGACCGGGACGAAAACCACTCTGCTCCTCCTGAATCCGAGGTTCGACTATCGGTCGGATTCTCCTCTCCAGTACCTTGGAATAGACCTTACCCGGGAGGCTGAGGAGTGTGATCCCTCTGTAGTTGGAACACACCCTCCGGTCCCCCTTCTTGAACAGAGGGACCACCACCCCGGTCTGCCAGTCCAGAGGCACGGTCCCCGAACGCCACGCGATGTTGCAGAGACGTGTCAAATATACTATATTATATTATATTATATTAATTATATTATAATAATTATATTATATTAATTATATTATATTATATTATATTTATTATATTATATTATATTAATTATATTAATTATATTATATTAATTATATTATATTATATTAATTACATTATATTAATTATATTATATTATATTATATTATATTAATTATATTATATTATATTAATTATATTATATTATATTAATTATATTATATTATATTATACTATATTATATTATATTATAATAATTATATTATAATAATTATATTATATTAATTATATTATATTATATTAATTATATTAATTATATTAATTATATTATATTATATTATATTAATTATATTATATTAATTATATTAATTATATTATATTATATTAATTATATTATATTATATTAATTACATTATATTAATTATATTATATTATATCATATTATATTATATTATATTATACTATATTATATTATATTAATTATATTATATTATATTATATCATATTATATTATATTATATTATACTATATTATATTATATTATATTAATTATATTATATTATATTATATCATATTATATTATATTATATTATATTAATTATATTATATTATATTAATTATATTATATTAATTATATTATACTATATTATATTATATTAATTATATTATATTATATTATATTATACTATACTATATTATATTATATTAATTATATTATATTATATTATATTGTATTATATTATATTATATTATATTATATTATATTATATTAATTATATTATATTATATTAATTATATTATATCATATTATATTATATTATATTATATTATATTAATTATATTATATTATATTATATTATATCATATTATATTATATTATATTATATTATATTAGATTATATTAATTATATTATATTAATTATATTATACTATATTATATTATATTATATTAATTATATTATATTATATTATACTATATTATATTATATTATATTAATTATATTATATTATATTATATTGTATTATATTATATTATACTATATTATACTATATTATATTATATTAATTATATTATATCATATTATATTATATTATATTATATTAATTATATTATATTATATTAATTATATTATATTATATTATATCATATTATATTATACTATATTAGATTACATTAGATTATATTAATTATATTATATTAATTATATTATATTAATTATATTATACTATATTATATTATATTAATTATATTATATTATATTATACTATATTATATTATATTATATTAATTATATTATATTATATTGTATTATATTATATTATACTATATTATACTATATTATATTATATTAATTATATTATATCATATTATATTATATTATATTATACTATATTGTATTATATTATATTATATTAATTATATTATATTATATTATACTATATTATACTATATTATATTAATTATATTATATTATATCATATTATATTATACTATATTATATTAAAATATATTAATTATATTATATTATATTAAAATATATTAATTATATTATATTATATTATATTATATTGTATTATATTATATTATATTAATTATATTATATTATATGAATTATATTATATTATATTAATTATATTATATTATATTATACTATATTATATTATATTATATTAATTATATTATAATAATTATATTATATTAATTATATTATATTAATTATATTAATTATTTTATATTATATTAATTATATTATATTATATTAATTATATTATATTATATTAATTACATTATATTAATTACATTATATTAATTATATTATATTATATTATATCATATTATATTAATTATATTTTATTAATTATATTATATTAATTATATTATATTATATTATATGGTCCTGGTCCTGGTCCTGGTCCTGGTCCTGGTCCTGGTCCTGGTCCTGGTCCAGGTCCAGGTTCAGGTCCAGGTCCAGTTCTTGCTGGTGAAACACAAACAGATCAAATCTGAGGCTCAGAGAGAAACAAATACATTTATTATATTATTTGTAGATTAAACATGTTCAGATGTTTCTATAGTTCACGTTTCACCTCGACGTGACACAAGAAGTGACAAGAGCAAACACAAGCGTCATCGTGTCATCGTTTCATCGTTTCATCGTTTCATCGTTTCATCGTTTCATTGTTTCACACGTCACATGGTTTAAATCGCTTCATAAACTACAATAGTGCGAAGAGCAGATGATCCAAAGGCAGAGGAACCTTCACTGCAGAGGAACCTTCACTGCAGAGGAACCTTCACTGCAGAGGAACCTTCACTGCAGAGGAACCTTCACTGCAGAGGAACCTTCACTGCAGAGGAACCTTCACTGCAGAGGAACCTTCACTGCGTTTGCTCCGGCCTGAACGTCGCTCCGGCCTGAACGTCGCTCCGGCCTGAACGCCGCCTGAACGTCGCTCCGGCCTGAACGTCGCCTGAACGTCGCCTGAACGTCGCTCCGGCCTGAACGTCGCTCCGGCCTGAACGTCGCTCCGGCCTGAACGCCGCCCCGGCCTGAACGCCGCCCCGGCCTGAACGTCGCTCCGGCCTGAACGTTGCCTGAACGTCGCCCCGGCCTGAACGTCGCTCCGGCCTGAACGTCGCTCCGGCCTGAACGTCGCCCCGGCCTGAACGTCGCTCCGGCCTGAACGTCGCTCCGGCCTGAACCTCGCCTGAACGTCGCTCCGGCCTGAACGTCGCCCCGGCCTGAACGTCGCTCCGGCCTGAACGTCGCCTGAACGTCGCTCCGGCCTGAACGTCGCTCCGGCCTGAACGTTGCTCCGGCCTGAACATCGCCTGAACGTCGCTCCGGCCTGAACGTCGCTCCGGCCTGAACGTTGCTCCGGCCTGAACATCGCCTGAACGTCGCTCCGGCCTGAACGTCGCTCCGGCCTGAACGTCGCCCCGGCCTGAACGTCGCTCCGGCCTGAACGCCGCCTGAACGTCGCCCCGGCCTGAACGTTGCTCCGGCCTGAACGCCGCCTGAACGTCGCCCCGGCCTGAACGTCGCTCCGGCCTGAACGTCGCCTGAACGTCGCTCCTGCCTGAACGTCGCTCCGGCCTGAACGTCGCTCCGGCCTGAACGCCGCCCCGGCCTGAACGTCGTTCCGGCCTGAACGTTGCCTGAACGTCGCCCCGGCCTGAACGTCGCTCCGGCCTGAACGTCGTTCCGGCCTGAACGTCGCCTGAACGTCGCTCCGGCCTGAACGTCGCTCCGGCCTGAACGCCGCCCCGGCCTGAACGCCGCCCCGGCCTGAACGTCGCTCCGGCCTGAACGTCGCCCCGGCCTGAACGTCGCTCCGGCCTGAACGTCGCCTGAACGTCGCTCCGGCCTGAACGTCGCCTGAACGTCGCCCCGGCCTGAACGTCGCTCCGGCCTGAACGTCGCCTGAACGTCGCTCCGGCCTGAACGTCGCTCCGGCCTGAACGCCGCCCCGGCCTGAACGTCGTTCCGGCCTGAACGTTGCCTGAACGTCGCCCCGGCCTGAACGTCGCTCCGGCCTGAACGTCGCCCCGGCCTGAACGTCGCTCCGGCCTGAACGTCGCCTGAACGTCGCTCCGGCCTGAACGTCGCTCCGGTCTGAACGCCGCTCCGGCCTGAACGTCGCCTGAACGTCGCTCCGGCCTGAACGTCGCTCCGGTCTGAACGCCGCTCCGGCCTGAACGCCGGGCAGGGGGAGGGGCCAGTGCAGGGGGCGGGGCTAGGGGCGGCAGTATTGGCACTTCTCTCTTTTCAATACAAATGTTTTCACAAAACAACCCTTTTCCATAGACTATTTATATACTATATTCACTCTTAGATATATATTTGTATCTTGTACATTTACGGTCGCTCTTTGGTCGACAAAGCACAGAGGCCCCGCTCAGACTCAGAGACCGTGAAGAGGAGAAAACAACTGTAGGATCGTTTCCATCGTTTCTAACGACTATGTGGAGCCTTAGCAACACAAAGCTAGCGTAGCACGTTAGCAACAGCCCTTTCCTGTTCATGGCCGCACGGCACTCGCTCCGTCAAGAGCCACAATCTGATGTTTCCAGGTCATAAAGCGTCTGACATTAGCATTAGCATTAGCATTAGCATTAGCATGACATAAAGAGAGGTTCAAACGCGACGTAGAAGCTTAAGCCACGCCCCTCACACACACTAGCTTTAGCCACGCCCCTCACACACTAGCTTTAGCCACGCCCCTCACACACACACACTAGCTTTAGCCACGCCCCTCACACACTAGCTTTAGCCACGCCCCTCACACACTAGCTTTAGCCACGCCCCTCACACACTAGCTTTAGCCACGCCCCTCACACACACTAGCTTTAGCCACGCCCCTCAAACACACACTGGAATTACTAAACGTCTTTTTGTGAAGGATTTGTTTTGATTTGGGAATTTCTATGGCAACAGGGCGAATCATCGCTCAAACATAAACCAATTTGATATAATTTAGATCTTGAAGAATATATTTGTCTTTTAGCGGTTTTAAGATTAAACATTTGAACTTCCCAAAATGGCATCAACCTTTGTCGCCTCAAACACAGACCTGACTCGTCTCTTCTGGACTCTTCTCCTCAAACACAGACCTGACTCGTCTCTTCTGGACTCTTCTCCTCAAACACAGACCTGACTCGTCTCTTCTGGACTCTTCTCCTCAAACACAGACCTGACTCGTCTCTTCTGGACTCTTCTCCTCAAACACAGACCTGACTCGTCTCTTCTGGACTCTTCTCCTCAAACACAGACCTGACTCGTCTCTTCTGGACTCTTCTCCTCAAACACAGACCTGACTCGTCTCTTCTGGACTCTTCTCCTCAAACACAGACCTGACTCGTCTCTTCTGGACTCTTCTCCTCAAACACAGACCTGACTCGTCTCTTCTGGACTCTTCTCCTCAAACACAGACCTGACTCGTCTCTTCTGGACTCTTCTCCTCAAACACAGACCTGACTCGTCTCTTCTGGACTCTTCTCCTCAAACACAGACCTGACTCGTCTCTTCTGGACTCTTCTCCTCAAACACAGACCTGACTCGTCTCTTCTGGACTCTTCTCCTCAAACACAGACCTGACTCGTCTCTTCTGGACTCTTCTCCTCAAACACAGACCTGACTCGTCTCTTCTGGACTCTTCTCCTCAAACACAGACCTGACTCGTCTCTTCTGGACTCTTCTCCTCAAACACAGACCTGACTCGTCTCTTCTGGACTCTTCTCCTCAAACACAGACCTGACTCGTCTCTTCTGGACTCTTCTCCTCAAACACAGACCTGACTCGTCTCTTCTGGACTCTTCTCCTCAAACACAGACCTGACTCGTCTCTTCTGGACTCTTCTCCTCAAACACAGACCTGACTCGTCTCTTCTGGACTCTTCTCCTCAAACACAGACCTGACTCGTCTCTTCTGGACTCTTCTCCTCAAACACAGACCTGACTCGTCTCTTCTGGACTCTTCTCCTCAAACACAGACCTGACTCGTCTCTTCTGGACTCTTCTCCTCAAACACAGACCTGACTCGTCTCTTCTGGACTCTTCTCCTCAAACACAGACCTGACTCGTCTCTTCTGGACTCTTCTCCTCAAACACAGACCTGACTCGTCTCTTCTGGACTCTTCTCCTCAAACACAGACCTGACTCGTCTCTTCTGGACTCTTCTCCTCAAACACAGACCTGACTCGTCTCTTCTGGACTCTTCTCCTCAAACACAGACCTGACTCGTCTCTACTGGACTCTTCTCCTCAAACACAGACCTGACTCGTCTCTTCTGGACTCTTCTCCTCAAACACAGACCTGACTCGTCTCTTCTGGACTCTTCTCCTCAAACACAGACCTGACTCGTCTCTTCTGGACTCTTCTCCTCAAACACAGACCTGACTCGTCTCTTCTGGACTCTTCTCCTCAAACACAGACCTGACTCGTCTCTTCTGGACTCTTCTCCTCAAACACAGACCTGACTCGTCTCTTCTGGACTCTTCTCCTCAAACACAGACCTGACTCGTCTCTTCTGGACTCTTCTCCTCAAACACAGACCTGACTCGTCTCTTCTGGACTCTTCTCCTCAAACACAGACCTGACTCGTCTCATCTGGACTCTTCTCCTCAAACACAGACCTGACTCGTCTCTTCTCCTGAGCTGAGCCTTATTTTAGACACATTTTAACCTTTGATCTTGAACTGAAGTTTAAAGGAAACATGCACAGACTCCTGCGAGTAACGCTCACTACTCAGAGTACCACTGAGTATTCTGGAGTATTCTGGAATATTGTTCATGAGAAAGACACAAACACAAAGTCATGCAACAACAGCGCCACCTGGAGTTCACTCTGGACAGTTTAGTCACACTGTGACACACACTGTGAGTCTAACGGAGGAAAGGAACGTTTGAAAAGAGTTTTTCAAACTAAACTAGGACTAAACCAGGACTAAACCAGGACTAAACCAGGACTAAACCAGGTCTAAACCAGGACTAAACCAGGACTAAACCAGGACTAAACCAGGTCTAAACCAGGTCTAAACCAGGACTAAACCAGGTCTAAACTAGGACTAAACCAGGACTAATATAATAAAAGAGCTTTTTCTACCTCCAGTCCGCATTTGATGCAAGTTTGAACAAAGTAAAGGAACTAAGGAGGAACTAAGGAGGAACTAAGGAGGAACTAAGGAGGAACTAGGTGAGTCTAAGTACTTTTGGTGACACAAACAAAGAGTTTTCTCTCATTTCAGACACAAACACAGTTTCACGTTTAAAGAGTTCAAACAGAAGAGACGAGGTTCAGTTCTCACCACGAGAACAGCCGACACGTGCTGAAGCTAGAACCGCTCACAGGGACCGCACGGTTCCTCTGACGGAACAGGGACCGGACGGTTCACAGGGACCGGACGGTTCACAGGGACCGGACGGTTCCTCTGACGGAACAGGGACCGGACGGTTCACAGGGACCGGACGGTTCACAGGGACCGGACGGTTCACAGGGACCGGACGGTTCCTCTGACGGAACAGGGACCGGACGGTTCACAGGGACCGGACGGTTCACAGGGACCGGACGTCATGGGGACAGAGGAGGATCCTGAGGTCCAGAGGGTGAGCGGGAGTGCATGCACCTGACGCTCAGCTGCACCTGACGCTCAGCTGCACCTGACGCTCAGCTGCACCTGACGCTCAGCTGCACCTGACGCTCAGCTGCACCTGACGCTCAGCTGCACCTGACGCTCAGCTGCACCTGACGCTCAGCTGCACCTGACGCTCATGGCTTAAAGGGACTCGGCGGCGACGGAGAAACCGAGAACGAGAAACATTTCAGACAAACGAAGCTCAAGCGTTGGAGTAAGTTCATTATTGCTTTCATAGAACGAAGAACAAGTTCTGCACGACGAGCAACGAAAGAGCTGCACGAGCAACGAAAGCAGCGCGACTCTCCAGGAACAAGAGTCATAAAGTTAGACTTTCACTTTAATGTATTGCACATGGAAAACAATGACACTTACACTCACTTTCACTTTGTGGGAAATAAAAGGTACATTTATATTTAGCAACAAATACATTTTATTTAAATGCAACGAAATGATTGACTTTAGCCACTCTCCTGAGCTCTGATTGGTCCTGCCCAAAGGGGAGGAGTTATGAGGAGTTAGTCTGGCGTCCTCCACCTCAGAGCTGGGCCTCATCAACATACGCTTTTATTTGTGCTGAGGTTTTACGAGGCGGTTGTGAACTGAGGGGGATATTTCTGTTTCCTGCTTCAAGCGTTCAGGCGTTCTTCAGACGTTCTTCAGACGTTCTTCAGACGTTCTTCAGGCGTTCTTCAGGCGTTCTTCAAGCGTTCAGGCGTTCTTCAAGCGTTCAGGCGTTCTTCAGACGTTCTTCAGACGTTCTTCAGACGTTCTTCAGGCGTTCTTCAGACGTTCTTCAGGCGTTCTTCAAGCGTTCAGGCGTTCTTCAAGCGTTCAGGCGTTCTTTAGACGTTCTTCAGGCGTTCTTCAGGCGTTCTTCAGGCGTTCTTCAGACGTTCTTCAGGCGTTCTTCAGGCGTTCTTCAGGCGTTCTTCAGGCGTTCTTCAGACGTTCTTCAGGCGTTCTTCAGGCGTTCTTCAGGCGTTCTTCAGGCGTTCTTCAGGCGTTCTTCAGACATTCTTTAGACGTTCTTCAGGCGTTCTTCAGACGTTCTTCAGGCGTTCTTCAGACGTTCTTCAGGCGTTCTTCAGGCGTTCTTCAGGCGTTCTTCAGGCGTTCTTCAGACATTCTTTAGACGTTCTTCAGGCGTTCTTCAGACGTTCTTCAGGCGTTCTTCAGGCGTTCTTCAGACATTCTTTAGACGTTCTTCAGGCGTTCTTCAGACGTTCTTCAGGCGTTCTTCAGACGTTCTTCAGGCGTTCTTCAGGCGTTCTTCAGGCGTTCTTCAGGCGTTCTTCAGGCGTTCTTCAGGCGTTCTTCAGGCGTTCTTCAGGCGTTCTTCAGGCGTTCTTCAGACATTCTTCAGACGTTCTTCAGGCATTCTTCAGTAGGATGAACCCCAGTTAAACCCCGCCCTTCATGGTTCTGTTTTCTTTTGTCCTGTTTCTTGTCTCTTTTAGCGTTGTTGAGAGCATTCTGGACGTGCTATGCTTCCTTCTTTCCCTCAGAGTTTTGGACACTTTCTGGACTCTGATGTGAAGTCCTAAACCTGCAATCGGCGGTTCCTTTGTTGCCATGACACCAGCTCCACACATGTCCAAAAAGACACTATGAAACAAATACAATCCCCTTCACACAGAGTCACGTGATTGCACATGATTCAAAGGCTCTTTATTGTTCTTTGGCGCCTCCCAGAGGCCACAGAGAGGTGAAGCAGGAGAAGGTTTGAAAGAGAGAGAAACATCCCTCAGTTCACAACAGCCTCATAAAACCCCAGCACAACTCAACGCAGTGAAACAATGAGGCACAGCTCTGAGGCGGAGGAGAACAGACCTCATAAGCCCCTCCCCTTTGGGCAGGACCAATAAGAGCTCAGTAACAGTTCCAGATGAAAGCTTTGGAAAAGACCTCTGCTGGATGAATGAGGTAATACACAGACTTAAACGATGACGTCATAAGTGGGGCTTAAGGAGGCGGAAAATGTCGCCCGAGAATATTTTCAACATGTTCAAGTAAACGTCAGGAAGGACGAGAAACAGACGAGACGATCACACGTACAGATGATTATAGATTATAGATTCAATATCATTTAATATGTTTGTTTTCTTCATCACATGATAATAATATAAAAGAATGTGCTCTGCTCTTTGTGCTACACAGACTCAATATTGCGACTATTACATTATTATTATTATTATTATTGTGCATTCATAAAATAGCTTATTTAACATCTACATAGAATATCTGCTCTTTAAACAAAATAAATGAACTCTGTGGTGGTTTTCTGTGGGTGAGACGGGGGTGACGGGGTGAGGCGGGACGGGGTGACGGGGTGAGGCGGGACGGGGTGACGGGGTGAGGCGGGACGGGGTGACGGGGTGAGGCGGGACGGGGTGACGGGGTGACGGGGTGAGGCGGGACGGGGTGAGGCGGGACGGGGTGACGGGGTGACGGGGTGAGGCGGGACGGGGTGAGGCGAGACGGGGTGAGGCGGGACGGGGTGACGGGGTGACGGGGTGAGGCGGGACAGGGTGACGGGGTGAGGCGGGACGGGGTGACGGGGTGAGGCGGGACGGGGTGAGGCGAGACGGGGTGAGGCGGGACGGGGTGACGGGGTGACGGGGTGAGGCGGGACGGGGTGAGGCGGGACGGGGTGAGCGGGGCGGGGTGACGGGGTGACGGGGTGAGGCGGGACAGGGTGACGGGGTAAGGCGGGACGGGGTGATGGGGTGAGGCGGGACGGGGTGACTGGGTGAGGCGGGACGGGGTGACGGGGTGAGGCAGGACGGGGTGTGGCGGGACGGGGTGAGGCGGGACGAGGTGACGGGGTGAGGCGGGACAAGGTGAGGCGGGACAGGGTGAGGCGGGACGGGGTGAGGCGGGACGGGGTGACGGGGTGAGGCGGGACAGGGTGACGGGGTGAGGCGGGACGGGGTGAAGCGGGACGGGGTGACGGGGTGAGGCGGGACGGGGTGACGGGGTGAGGCGGGACGGGGTGTGGCGGGACGGGGTGAGGCGGGACGGGGTGACGGGGTGAGGCGGGACAGGGTGAGGCGGGACGGGGTGACGGGGTGAGGCGGGACGGGTGAGGCGTCACTGGCAGGACGGGGTGAGGCGGGGGTGAGGCGTCTTGAGTGGGACAGGGTGAGGCGTCATGGGCGGGATAGGATGAGGCGTCTTGGGTGGGACAGGGTGAGGCGTCATTGGCGGGACAGGGTGAGGCGTCATTGGCGGGACAGGGTGAGGCGTCATTGGCGGGACAGGGTGAGGCGTCATTGGCGGGACAGGGTGAGGCGTCATTGGCGGGACAGGGTGAGGCGTCATGGGCGGGACAGGGTGAGGCGTCATGGGCGGGACAGGGTGAGGCGTCATGGGTGAGGCGCGAGGTGGAGCGTGGTTTTAGGCCCTGAAGGGGAGCGCGGCGGAGTTGGGGTCAAAGGTGATGTTTGACCCGTTTGTGGGCCGCGCTCTTCATGGCTCGTCTGGAGGATTCCTATGTCTGAAACGTTAGCTCCTGCTTTAAAAACAGCGAGGAGCGTTTGTTCCTGAGACTTTGTCTTTAAACACGAGACACAAACGACACGAGAAGAACCCACGCATTTTAGAAAAGCACAGGACTGAACCAGGAACCAGGAACCAGGTCTAAATGTGGTCCAAACCTAGCGGCACATGTTTGTGGTTTGACTCATGCGCCACAGCTCCAGGGCTCAGGACTGACACCTGGTGGCAGAAGTGCATTTTGCATCTCAACGCTTGTTTTTTGTTGCTTTTTTAACGTGTAAAACTACGACAAAGCTGCAGGGACAAAAGAGACGTTTAGTCAAATATGAACCGTTTTAACCTATTCAACTAAGCGCGCTTATTGTAGAAGAGAAGCAGTAACTATAATATCTGGAGTAATAGTAGAAGTACTTGTACCAGTAGTATTTGTAGTAACAACATTAATAGTTGAAGTGTAATACTTGTTGAAAGCAGCAGCAGTAATAGTTGAAGTAAACATTACACTCATTTACATCGTCAGACCTCGTGAAGCTAGTGACAGTGTTCAGTCTGAACGCGCTTCACGTTCAGTCTGAACGCGCTTCGCGTTCAGTCTGAACGCGCTTCACGTTCAGTCTGAACGCGCTTCACGTTCAGTCTGAACGCGCTTCACGTTCAGTCTGAACGCGCTTCACGTTCAGTCTGAACGCGCTTCACGTTCAGACTGAACACAGCTCGACACTTTACATCTCAAACAGAGGATTCTTTTGTTTATTTGGATTTTGTCCCATTTTGTTTGTAATTCTCACATTTCTGTCCGTTTCCTTCGCCACTTCAATATTTTAGGTCTAAACGTTCATCGAGCTGTTTTATCATTGTTTTTTCTTCTTTTACAATAAAATATATCGTTTGTTTCTGAAGTTTTCTAAAATGCGTGAAGGCCCCGCCCACACACTGCAAAAATGTCCATCTCCGTGAGGTAAAACCACTCGTTATATTATTGTTTTGAAACTGAACTGGCAGATCATGATTTCCTGGATTGTCAAAATAAATATCTTGGAATCAACAATTGAAGTATAAATCTAAACATTCTTTTCTGAATTCAAGTCATTTTATCACGTTGAGAGGTTTATTTCCGCAGTGTTAAATCTAAAGCCCTAAAACGGTGACGACGACACGACAAGCACAGATCCAGACTAAACTAAGACTAAACTTAAGCTACAGTTAGCTCTACCACAGCTAGCCACGAGCGCTAACACTTTCACTGCACGACACAACATGGAGGCGTTAGCATTTTAGCACTTCAGCACTTTAGCAGGTCTTTCCTGCTCTGGCTACATAGACTTCTGATAATACTGTATATATTCTCTTTAGAGATAATGTCTGGACACGTTCACGTCACACTTTAGAGTTATTTTCTCTGTAAAAATTGTAAAAAGCACTATTTGTCCGACTAACGTGGGGTAAATGACACAGATTATATGCGTCGCTAGTGACTTGAGACGACACGATACAAAAGACAAAAACAGAGATATTACAGATTTGATCACTCAAATGTTCTTTTAGATGAAGCAGAAGCTGCAGAAGCTCGAGGCGACGCCCAAAACCTGATGTTTCTGTTCAACGTTTCTGCAAATGAACCAAACACGCCAAACGTGAAGCAAACAGACTTTTAACGGCTCATTTAACCTGAGACTCCACCCACACTTTTGTATCAAACGTTTGTTCTTGTTGTTTAATCTTTGGTGCACAAAGAAGATCATGTTTATTAAAATACTAATTACAAGTGTCACAAGGACTAAAACACGAACATGACACAATTATCAGAGTTTAGTCGACTAAAAAAAACTAAACACATTTTTTGGGTCAAAACACAAAGACTAAAACATAAATAAATTCTCGTCAAAATCAAGACAAATTTACATAATTTAGTAATATCAAATGGCTTTATCACTGTAAGTTTGTGTTTATTTTGTTCGTGGCGCTGCCGTTACAGCTGTTTGTTTGTTTGTTTGTTTGTTTGTTTGTTTGTTTGTTTATTGCCAAACCGTCACAAACGTGAGTGACATCACGGTTTGTACCTTTTTTAAAGTGTTTTACAGAAACGTCCAACAGAAACTTCTTATTCATAATTTTCAGACAAAAGTTGGGCCTAAATCTGCCTCGTGTTTATTTTCACTTCTAATGTTCAGTCTAAAATATATGGAAGAGGCTAGACCCAAAATGGCGGCACACGCACACAGTGACACACATACCTTACACGGCTCCCATGGGAGCCGCTCTGCCCCGGGAGACGCTCTGCCCCGGGAGCCGCTCTCCCCCGGGAGACGCTCTCCCCCGGGAGACGCTCTCCCCCGGGAGCCGCTCTCCCCCGGGAGCCGCTCTCGGGAGCCGCTCTCGGGAGCTTCTCCACAGCTCGGAGCAGTTCACAGTCGTGTCGACTTTGTTTTAACTTTTTTTTGGTTGTTTTTACAACACTTTTTTTCTCTTAAAATGTGCCCAGAAAAGGGTTCCAAAAAAACTTCTTGGAGTCAATACAAGCTCCAAACCGAGTCCTTCGAGAAACCAGGATTTATGGAGGAAAATGAGCAGGGATTGTCACGGTTTTCTCAGACATTTTGGACGTTGAGCGCTGGAAAAGATAAATGAACTAACGGCTTTAAGAAGTACACATCAACGTTCAAACCTCAGAATATGTTCAAATCAAGGCAAAACACGAGACAAGACCAAATGTAGTGATTCCTCCTGCGTTTGAGGCTCCTGGAGAAAAGAGTGGACTTCCAGACAAACGGGAGAACAACGGTGGAGGGCGTCAGACGTCCTCGGCTTCCCCAGGATCAGCTCTCGACGGCTGGGTACGAGCGCAGGACCACGGGGAACGAGCGGTGCTACTGGTACGCGCCGAGCTGGAAGTCTTTGGGCGGCAGTTTGA
The DNA here is from genome assembly GCF_026437365.1 of Eucyclogobius newberryi. Lineage (NCBI taxonomy): Eukaryota > Metazoa > Chordata > Actinopteri > Gobiiformes > Gobiidae > Eucyclogobius > Eucyclogobius newberryi. The sequence goes on from NW_027316167.1 coordinate 2,120,435, forward strand.
GGCCGAGCGAGTTTGTTCCGAGCGGATCCATCATGTTCTTGTAACGTTCTCCACGATGTTTCAAGAGGAACGGGCCCCAGTCGGGCTGAGGAGAGCAGACTAGCTTCAGGCGCTGCAGGAGAAGAAAGAGGAAGAGGAAGAACATAAAGAAGAGGAAAGACAGGGAGAAGAAAGGAGAATGTTGGATTTATATATTTTATCTTACTAATGCATCATGTATTTTGCTTAACATGTATTTTGCTTAAAATGTCTACAGAATGTAGAATGCCTCAGAGGAGGAAGTGATTCTATTTCTGTGTGAGTTATTTGCAGACTCAGCAGATTCTCACCGAAGGAGCAAACAGGTGTCCTCGGAAAAACACCCAGACTGCTGTGAAAGAACAGGAATAACTGCAAACTATGTGCAACAACATTTTAAAGTGCTAAATGTATCAAAAGTGTCAGGTCAGCTGCCCTGTACGTGATCTGTACGTGACCCTTTCCTTTTAGGGCCAGCTTGACTGTTTGTAACTAGGAGAGTCCTTCAATAAAAGGGGATTGAACGCAGGAGACCGGCAGAGCGCTCGGAGCAGGGTGGGCTACAGTACACCATACTGGAGCTGTTCTCTCTATATGAGAACAGATATGGATGGTAAAATGTTAGTATCTTTTGTCTTCCTTCTCAAAGATTTAGTTCTATCATTTGGTCCTTCGAGCTGGATTCCAAGACGCCTGAAAGACCTCCGACAAGATTTCGGTGACCCAGGTTGGTCTGTGAAAAGAGACTTGGTCAAGGTTGAGTAGTTTAGTTTAGTTTTTAGGAGTTTAGTATCTTTTGTCTTCCTTCTCCAAGATTTAGTTCTATCAGAGATGAAGGCGCGAGAAGACAAGAAGAAACAAAAAGCTCTAAAGCAGCTGGACGGTTCATGAGGATGGATGCAATGTGGTCAGGAGAATGTCCGATCTGTACTGGACCAGGAGTGGGCCAGGGGTGGTCCAGGGGTGGGCCAGGGATGGGCCAGCGTATCTGAGCAGGTCGAGGGCCTGCCCAGGTCAAATTTGACCCTGTTGACGGCCTTTTTGGCCCACATTGGAAACACCAGAGCCATAAACACATATGTGATCGACCACGGGAAAAAACGCCACAATTGGCCCGGACCAAACAGAGATAAAGCCAAAATAAGATTTTTTTTTTCAAATGTGTGATTTTTGTTGTTTTGCAGAATGTGCTAGTTGAAGTTATGAATGAGCCCCTGTGTGCTTCAGATAACACTATTGGTTGTCTTAAACGTATACATTAAGCTGTTAAAAATGTGTAGTTTTCGGGTCTTTTTCCAGCGCTCCTGGGGGGGCGTCACCTTTTTCTAGCCAGCGCATTGTTGATCTTTTTCCACCAATCAGCTGCGAACCACATGGCTACAGCTGCGTGCTCTCCTTGTACTCCTCTCATGGACTCCTCTCAGAGACATTATTCATGTCTCCAGACTTTCTTCAGAGCTTACATTCCCTGGACTGCATTGCAACGGAACTGAGGTACTTTTACTCTAAAGTATTGCTTTAACGCAGTGTTTTAAGGTGGTTTCGTGATGTCACTTTAGCCTCGTGCCTCGGCACCGGTGCAGACACGGTCTCTCCACAACCGCATGTAGCAGACACGGAGCAATGCTAAGCTAACATGCTGCGTGCACTCTACATTATAAATACGGGCTTGAATTTAATGTGACCACTTTCTGAATAATTAACATCACGTAGTCTCTTGAAACTAGCTTTTTTGGGATGGTATAATGTCTGTATCTTCGTGTTTTTTACTGTTTTTACTCTTTTGTTTCCCTTTTCAGAATTGGCGCTCAGAGCTGGATTTGATCAAAAACTATGCAGAAGTCCATTGCATTACAGCTTCGACTTTGCACAGCAGGTACTATTTATTACACATCATTTACTTAACTTCACTTTATTAAATGTACAATAAAGTGCAAATGCAGAATAGCAATTATAGATTGCTATAAATATTATTAGTATTATTTTGTCTTACGCTGTTTTTATTTCATTTTATCTTTATTTTCCCCCTCCATTCCTTATTGAGAAATGAGAGGTTCTGTCTATAGGAGATTTTGTTTATAAGAGTTCTTCTATTAAGAGTGTTTTTTTAAACTTCCCATAAGTTATCTGTCCTTTTCCTCTGTATCAACCTGCGTTGCAACAATGAAATTTCTCCATGTGTGGACAATAAAGGAATATCTTATCTTATCAAATGTCACATGTCTTACTCTAATTCCTTCGCTCTCTCCCTCTGCAGCACGGAGAGGCGCGCTGACCCCGCGAGCAGAGGCGCGCTGACCCCGCGCGCAGAGACGCACTAACCCCGCGCGCGTCGCTCTGTGCTGACAGAGGCGCCTGGTCAGCGCGCCTCTGCGCGCGGGGTCAGCACAGAGCTACAGAATTTCAGCTACTACGCAATTCAGCTGTTCTGCCTCCGGTTGACAATCTCCATGTCCTGGTCCCACCTGGACTGAACATTGACAGGCAGACCTATCTGCATGAAAAAATCAGGCCTTTCTGTGCTGACGAGGCAAAAGACATCACATGCCCAGCGCCGAGAGTCACAGCACAGAAGAGGATGTGGCTGTGATCTCTGATGTAATTGGACTCTGATGGTGTACATATCATATCTATTATCTCATTAATTAATACATTTTTATGATGTACATATCACCACTTCCTATTGCACTACATAACTTTATACCTTTATATTTCATTATGTACATATCATGCCGTTTAGTGCTCAGTGTTCAATGTTTTGCTGTTTGTGTTGCACTGAATCACCTGTGAATTCTGTTTATCCACAAATGGCAATAAATCCTATTCTGATTCTGATTCTGAATCTGATTCTTGGATTATAAAAGGCCCTGAATAGCATCAAAGTATTTCCATTTCAACATAGTAACTTCTAATTCTGATTCAAGTCCAGTTCACATCAACAACACTCCTCTTGAGTCTTGAGTGACAGCTGTAGGGGGAGGGGCTGTCAGTGTGACAGGGGGGAGGGCTTATCAATGAGATGCAAATGAGCCCCGCCCCCTGTGACTCTGGGCTCACTCCGGTGAGAAACTATAGAGGCCGTTTTCTCAGTGAAAGGTTTTGAGAGTTGTTTACATTCAAATGACCACAACTTACTCAAATATTATCAGATCTACATGAGTGAGACATCATTGGAAAGCTTTGAATTCACACTTTCAGAATCTGTGAATAACTCAAAATGTCTCCGAGTAGACATGTAACTGGTTTATCCACGGTCAGTCACATATTTAAAAGGACAAATAATGATCTTAAACCTGCTCTTTAGTTTGGCATCTCGTGTTTTGAAACTTAGAGCTAACTGAGCTTGAGCATCATCTAGTGGCTGCAGAGGGAATTACACACAGTTTAACATAAATGTGTTTTTGATGCTCGGAGGGAGAAGACCTTCTAACCAAGACCTGACGGCTCCTTCACACCATAAATCAGGACGTGCTGCTGGAGTCGTTACCTCTCTGAAGGACCCCGGGGCCAGGTACATCTTGATGCCGAACATGATGGGGATCCAGATGACGGAGCAGGTGACCATGAGCCAGCCCATGACCATGGACCAGGCCGGGTACGTGTAGTCCTCGTACATCATCCCCTTCCACTGGTACAGGCTCAGGAACAGGATGCCCTACCACAGGGACAGAACCAGGCCAGAGCCATTTCAGAACCATGTCAGAACCATGTCAGAACCATGTCAGAACCATGTCAGAACCAGGCCAAGATGGCAAAAAGCAGAGAAACACAAAAGAATGAATAAACCTCAAACTCTGGAGCAGAGTTGGAGAGGGATTATCAGAATATAAGAGCTTTAAATATTTGATGGGCCTCGAGGCTTTGGCCTGAAAGTGGTTTAGAAAAGGCCACAGTGAAACTGAGCCAGAGACGAGGTCCAAAGCATCCACGAGGGAGACGGTATTTACAGAACGGACCAAATGTGGTCGACTAAATCTGCATCTGCTGCTCAGGCCAGAGAGGGAGGGAGGAGGGGGAGGAGAGAGAGAGGAGGGGGAGGAGAGAGGGAGGAGAGAGGGAGGAGAGAGGGAGGAGGGGGAGGAGAGAGGGAGGAGAGAGGGAGGAGGGGGAGGAGAGAGGGAGGAGGGGGAGGGGAGAGAAAAGGGCGGAGCCACATCAGAAACAGATAATCCAAAGTGTTTGTGTTGAAGATGAACATCAGCATCGCCTCGTCTGCTCACGCTCAGTGTCAATAACACAAGTGTCAAAAAACAACTGAACAATGTGTTCAACACTGAGACTGTTTTGGACATAAAGTGAGTGTTTGTGTTTCTTACGGTGAGGATGGTCGGAGTGACGAACGCCCAGCACAGTCTCCAGAAGCGGTTTGGCTGAAATCCCACCATCATCTCGATGTCCTCACAGAACCTCTGCAGACCTGAACACACTTGAACACTTTAGAGTCCAACCAACACACACCTGAGCACACCCGAACACACCCGAACACAGACCTGAGCACACCCGAACACACCCGAACACAGACCTGAACACACCTGAGCACACCTGAACACTTTAGAGTCCAACCAACACACACCTGAGCACACCCGAACACAGACCTGAACACACCCGAACACACCCAAGCACACCTGAACACACCTGAACACTTTAGAGTCCAACCAACACACACCCGAACACACCCGAACACAGACCTGAGCACACCCGAACACACCCGAACACAGACCTGAACACACCCGAACACACCCAAGCACACCTGAACACACCCGAACACACCTGAACACACCCGAACACACCTGAACACACCCGAACACACTCGAACACACCTGAACACACACCCGAACACTTTAGAGTCAAACTAACACACACCAATCCACTGTAGCGACCTATATAACATCCGAGTGTTGCCATGGTGACATAGGGGTTTCACCATGGACACATCCCCCTCTTTTGGGGAGATGTCTCTGCAGACGGAGCAGATGTTTCACGCTTTTTCCTAAAACGGCTGCTTTTGGATTAAAATAAACAAAAGCTAAAAGGCTAAAAAGTCGATGCAGTTTTAGTGAACAGTCGTCTGATGCAGACTTTGTCCACAATTATAATGTTAATGTTGTTCATGTTCATTTAACTGTTTTATGACTCGTCTTGTTAACATTTTTTACCTAAACATGTGGCCTGATGTTCATGTGACTGCACTGGAGATATTCCAGATCCAGACCTCATTCTCTGGTCACATGACAAAGGGACAAAGTCAATCCAGAGAGAGACACGCCTTCACAATAAAACTCTCTCCCAAAAGGAATTCTGGGCCCTGATTTTTGCTTTATTTTTTTTATTACTTTTTTTTTATTTTAAAATTTTTGGGCCTCGGGACTCCATGGATGGACACAACCAGGAGCTCTCTGGAGCCCCCTCCTGGCAGCACCGAAAAAGGCCTCACAAAGAAACAAAATGCACCGACGATCAAAAATTGGACAGACATTATGCCGGACATTATACTGGACATTATGCTGGACATTATGCTGGACATTATGCTGGACATTATGCTGGACATTATGCTGGACATTATGCCGGACATTATACTGGACATTATGCTGGACATTATACTGGACATTGTACTGGAATAACTCTTAATAACTAAATATAAACATGTCAATCACACGTGTTTCTTAACATGAAACAACAGCGCCTCCCAGTGGCCAAACATGATATTACACATTCGACCCAAAAACAACATTTAGAATATTCTAGGTTCTCACCGTAAAGATACGAGATGCCGACCAGCTCACAGATGGCGATGATCACCAGAGAGTACGAGGCGGCGAAAGTGTCCACGAGCTGTAGCATGTACATCCCATTCTGAAGAACAGAGAACACGTATGTACAGGAGAACACGTATGTACAGGAGAACACGTATGCACAGGAGAACACGAATGTACAGGAGAACACGTATGTACAGGAGAACACGTATGTACAGGAGAACACGAATGTACAGGAGAACACGTATGTACAGGAGAACACGTATGTACAGGAGAACACGTATGTACAGGAGAACACGAATGTAAAGGAGAACACGTATGCACAGGAGAACACGAATGTACAGGAGAACACGTATGTACAGGAGAACACGTATGCACAGGAGAACACGTATGTACAGGAGAACACGAATGTACAGGAGAACACGTATGTACAGGAGAACACGTATGTACAGGAGAACACGAATGTACAGGAGAACACGAATGTACAGGAGAACACGTATGTACAGGAGAACACGAATGTACAGGAGAACACGTATGTACAGGAGAACACGTATGTACAGGAGAACACGAATGTACAGGAGAACACGAATGTACAGGAGAACACGTATGTACAGGAGAACACGTATGTACAGGAGAACACGTATGTACAGGAGAACACGAATGTACAGGAGAACACGTATGTACAGGAGAACACGAATGTACAGGAGAACACGTATGTACAGGAGAACACGAATGTACAGGAGAACACGTATGTACAGGAGAACACGAATGTAAAGGAGAACACGTATGTACAGGAGAACACGTATGTACAGGAGAACACGTATGTAAAGGAGAACACGAATGTACAGGAGAACACGTATGTACAGGAGAACACGTATGTACAGGAGAACACGAATGTACAGGAGAACACGAATGTACAGGAGAACACGTATGTACAGGAGAACACGAATGTACAGGAGAACACGTATGTACAGGAGAACACGTATGTACAGGAGAACACGTATGTAAAGGAGAACACGTATGTACAGGAGAACACGAATGTACAGGAGAACACGTATGTACAGGAGAACACGTATGTACAGGAGAACACGTATGTAAAGGAGAACACGTATGTACAGGAGAACACGTATGTACAGGAGAACACGTATGTACAGGAGAACACGTATGTAAAGGAGAACACGTATGTACAGGAGAACACGTATGTACAGGAGAACACGTATGTACAGGAGAACACGTATGTACAGGAGAACACGAATGTACAGGAGAACACGTATGTACAGGAGAACACGTATGTACAGGAGAACACGAATGTACAGGAGAACGTGAAAAGACGAGCTGAGAAAAGGGTGTAATAATAAATATAGCCGCAAGCGGCAATGATTGGCCCCGCCACGCCGCGAGAGGAGGGGGGGCTAACACGCCCCAATGTGTCTTTTATTACACCTCCTGCTGTCGCATCTTCTTCCCTTTGCTTTACATATAAATGGAAACGTGTGCGGCTCCATCGCACAAAGTCCGTGACTCTTAGAATGAAAACTTTGATAACTTTTGATGTCCCACTCCTCAACACCATTTTCACCAAATTTCAGCTTTTTCTAGCCAAGGTCCTGGGAGGAGTTCGTTAAAGTACAACGTACGACGCTCAGCAAATTTTGATCGAATATAGCCGACATTTGTTTGGGCAGACGGCGTTGCCGAAGTAATATAACAATCAAAAATGTATTACAACTAAACAGTATAAAAAGGTTCAGTTGTTTTATCTGGACTCAATTTTAGAAAAAACAAGACGTTTCATCCAAGAGTCATTGTCAATTTGCGAATTTAGACCTGGAACTCAGATATTTATTCTATTCTGTGGTAAGCCCCGCCCACCGGAAACAGAAACTTACACCTCTTTGTTTCCTCTCAGTCCTTTAATGGGCTGTTAGTCTCCTATTGTCCCTTGCTCACTCTCTCTCTCTTCCTTGAGGACGTGATGACATCAGAATGCCCTGGACGTCGACCTCTCCAGGAATTCAAAATTCCATTACAAACCACAGGAAGATTGAATCTTAACCCTTGTGTTTAAAAAAGGTCTTTAATTGTCTCTTTAACTCTTTCTCTTCATCTTTTGTCCTGCTCAGAATCTTCTCCTCTTTGTCTTTGATCCAGTGTTTTGTGTCTTTAAGCTTTAAGCTGCACGACGCTCTGTGGTCCTGAACTCTAGTGTCTGACGTGTGAGAGCCTCTGGTGCAGTGGCTCTTTAGTCTCACTATGTGGCTCTTTAGTCTCACTATGTGGCTCTCTTTAGTCTCACTATGTGGCTCTCTTTAGTCTCACTATGTGGCTCTTTAGTCTCACTATGTGGCTCTCTTTAGTCTCACTATGTGGCTCTTTAGTCTCACTATGTGGCTCTTTAGTCTCACTATGTGGCTCTCTTTAGTCTCACTATGTGGCTCTCTTTAGTCTCACTATGTGGCTCTTTAGTCTCACTATGTGGCTCTTTAGTCTCACTATGTGGCTCTCTTTAGTCTCACTATGTGGCTCTTTAGTCTCACTATGTGGCTCTTTAGTCTCACTATGTGGCTCTTTAGTCTCACTATGTGGCTCTCTTTAGTCTCACTATGTGGCTCTTTAGTCTCACTATGTGGCTCTCTTTAGTCTCACTATGTGGCTCTTTAGTCTCACTATGTGGCTCTTTAGTCTCACTATGTGGCTCTTTAGTCTCACTTTGTGGCTCTTTAGTCTCACTATGTGGCTCTCTTTAGTCTCACTATGTGGCTCTCTTTAGTCTCACTATGTGGCTCTTTAGTCTCACTATGTGGCTCTTTAGTCTCACTATGTGGCTCTTTAGTCTCACTATGTGGCTCTTTAGTCTCACTATGTGGCTCTCTTTAGTCTCACTATGTGGCTCTCTTTAGTCTCACTATGTGGCTCTTTAGTCTCACTATGTGGCTCTTTAATCTCACTATGTGGCTCTTTAGTCTCACTATGTGGCTCTTTAGTCTCACTATGTGGCTCTCTTTAGTCTCACTATGTGGCTCTTTAGTCTCACTATGTGGCTCTCTTTAGTCTCACTATGTGGCTCTCTTTAGTCTCACTATGTGGCTCTTTAGTCTCACTATGTGGCTCTTTAGTCTCACTATGTGGCTCTCTTTAGTCTCACTATGTGGCTCTTTAGTCTCACTATGTGGCTCTTTAGTCTCACTATGTGGCTCTTTAGTCTCACTATGTGGCTCTTTAGTCTCACTTTGTGGCTCTTTAGTCTCACTATGTGGCTCTCTTTAGTCTCACTATGTGGCTCTCTTTAGTCTCACTATGTGGCTCTTTAGTCTCACTATGTGGCTCTTTAGTCTCACTATGTGGCTCTTTAGTCTCACTATGTGGCTCTTTAGTCTCACTATGTGGCTCTTTAGTCTCACTATGTGGCTCTTTAGTCTCACTATGTGGCTCTTTAGTCTCACTATGTGGCTCTTTAGTCTCACTATGTGGCTCTCTTTAGTCTCACTATGTGGCTCTCTTTAGTCTCACTATGTGGCTCTTTAGTCTCACTATGTGGCTCTTTAGTCTCACTATGTGGCTCTCTTTAGTCTCACTATGTGGCTCTCTTTAGTCTCACTATGTGGCTCTCTTTAGTCTCACTATGTGGCTCTTTAGTCTCACTATGTGGCTCTTTAGTCTCACTATGTGGCTTTTTAGTCTTACTTTGTGGCTCTTTAGTCTCACTATGTGGCTCTCTTTAGTCTCACTATGTGGCTCTCTTTAGTCTCACTATGTGGCTCTTTAGTCTCACTATGTGGCTCTTTAGTCTCACTTTGTGGCTCTTTAGTCTCACTATGTGGCTCTCTTTAGTCTCACTATGTGGCTCTCTTTAGTCTCACTATGTGGCTCTTTAGTCTCACTATGTGGCTCTTTAGTCTCACTATGTGGCTCTTTAGTCTCACTATGTGGCTCTCTTTAGTCTCACTATGTGGCTCTTTAGTCTCACTATGTGGCTCTTTAGTCTCACTATGTGGCTCTCTTTAGTCTCACTATGTGGCTCTCTTTAGTCTCACTATGTGGCTCTTTAGTCTCACTATGTGGCTCTTTAGTCTCACTATGTGGCTCTTTAGTCTCACTATGTGGCTCTTTAGTCTCACTATGTGGCTCTTTAGTCTCACTATGTGGCTCTTTAGTCTCACTATGTGGCTCTCTTTAGTCTCACTATGTGGCTCTTTAGTCTCACTATGTGGCTCTTTAGTCTCACTATGTGGCTCTTTAGTCTCACTATGTGGCTCTTTAGTCTCACTATGTGGCTCTTTAGTCTCACTATGTGGCTCTCTTTAGTCTCACTATGTGGCTCTCTTTAGTCTCACTATGTGGCTCTTTAGTCTCACTATGTGGCTCTTTAGTCTCACTATGTGGCTCTTTAGTCTCACTATGTGGCTCTTTAGTCTCACTATGTGGCTCTTTAGTCTCACTATGTGGCTCTTTAGTCTCACTATGTGGCTCTTTAGTCTCACTATGTGGCTCTTTAGTCTCACTATGTGGCTCTTTAGTCTCACTATGTGGCTCTTTAGTCTCACTATGTGGCTCTCTTTAGTCTCACTATGTGGCTCTTTAGTCTCACTATGTGGCTCTCTTTAGTCTCACTATGTGGCTCTTTAGTCTCACTATGTGGCTCTCTTTAGTCTCACTATGTGGCTCTTTAGTCTCACTATGTGGCTCTCTTTAGTCTCACTATGTGGCTCTCTTTAGTCTCACTATGTGGCTCTTTAGTCTCACTATGTGGCTCTTTAGTCTCACTATGTGGCTCTCTTTAGTCTCACTATGTGGCTCTTTAGTCTCACTATGTGGCTCTTTAGTCTCACTATGTGGCTCTTTAGTCTCACTTTGTGGCTCTTTAGTCTCACTATGTGGCTCTCTTTAGTCTCACTATGTGGCTCTCTTTAGTCTCACTATGTGGCTCTTTAGTCTCACTATGTGGCTCTTTAGTCTCACTATGTGGCTCTTTAGTCTCACTATGTGGCTCTTTAGTCTCACTATGTGGCTCTTTAGTCTCACTATGTGGCTCTTTAGTCTCACTATGTGGCTCTCTTTAGTCTCACTATGTGGCTCTCTTTAGTCTCACTATGTGGCTCTTTAGTCTCACTATGTGGCTCTTTAGTCTCACTATGTGGCTCTTTAGTCTCACTATGTGGCTCTCTTTAGTCTCACTATGTGGCTCTTTAGTCTCACTATGTGGCTCTTTAGTCTCACTATGTGGCTCTCTTTAGTCTCACTATGTGGCTCTCTTTAGTCTCACTATGTGGCTCTTTAGTCTCACTATGTGGCTCTTTAGTCTCACTATGTGGCTCTTTAGTCTTACTTTGTGGCTCTTTAGTCTCACTATGTGGCTCTCTTTAGTCTCACTATGTGGCTCTCTTTAGTCTCACTATGTGGCTCTTTAGTCTCACTATGTGGCTCTTTAGTCTCACTTTGTGGCTCTTTAGTCTCACTATGTGGCTCTCTTTAGTCTCACTATGTGGCTCTCTTTAGTCTCACTATGTGGCTCTTTAGTCTCACTATGTGGCTCTTTAGTCTCACTATGTGGCTCTTTAGTCTCACTATGTGGCTCTTTAGTCTCACTATGTGGCTCTCTTTAGTCTCACTATGTGGCTCTCTTTAGTCTCACTATGTGGCTCTTTAGTCTCACTATGTGGCTCTTTAGTCTCACTATGTGGCTCTTTAGTCTCACTTTGTGGCTCTTTAGTCTCACTATGTGGCTCTCTTTAGTCTCACTATGTGGCTCTCTTTAGTCTCACTATGTGGCTCTTTAGTCTCACTATGTGGCTCTCTTTAGTCTCACTATGTGGCTCTTTAGTCTCACTATGTGGCTCTTTAGTCTCACTATGTGGCTCTCTTTAGTCTCACTATGTGGCTCTTTAGTCTCACTATGTGGCTCTTTAGTCTCACTATGTGGCTCTTTAGTCTCACTATGTGGCTCTTTAGTCTCACTATGTGGCTCTTTAGTCTCACTATGTGGCTCTCTTTAGTCTCACTATGTGGCTCTTTAGTCTCACTATGTGGCTCTTTAGTCTCACTATGTGGCTCTTTAGTCTCACTATGTGGCTCTTTAGTCTCACTATGTGGCTCTTTAGTCTCACTATGTGGCTCTTTAGTCTCACTATGTGGCTCTCTTTAGTCTCACTATGTGGCTCTCTTTAGTCTCACTATGTGGCTCTTTAGTCTCACTATGTGGCTCTTTAGTCTCACTATGTGGCTCTTTAGTCTCACTATGTGGCTCTTTAGTCTCACTATGTGGCTCTTTAGTCTCACTATGTGGCTCTTTAGTCTCACTATGTGGCTCTTTAGTCTCACTATGTGGCTCTTTAGTCTCACTATGTGGCTCTCTTTAGTCTCACTATGTGGCTCTTTAGTCTCACTATGTGGCTCTCTTTAGTCTCACTATGTGGCTCTTTAGTCTCACTATGTGGCTCTCTTTAGTCTCACTATGTGGCTCTTTAGTCTCACTATGTGGCTCTCTTTAGTCTCACTATGTGGCTCTCTTTAGTCTCACTATGTGGCTCTTTAGTCTCACTATGTGGCTCTTTAGTCTCACTATGTGGCTCTCTTTAGTCTCACTATGTGGCTCTTTAGTCTCACTATGTGGCTCTTTAGTCTCACTATGTGGCTCTTTAGTCTCACTTTGTGGCTCTTTAGTCTCACTATGTGGCTCTCTTTAGTCTCACTATGTGGCTCTCTTTAGTCTCACTATGTGGCTCTTTAGTCTCACTATGTGGCTCTTTAGTCTCACTATGTGGCTCTTTAGTCTCACTATGTGGCTCTTTAGTCTCACTATGTGGCTCTTTAGTCTCACTATGTGGCTCTTTAGTCTCACTATGTGGCTCTCTTTAGTCTCACTATGTGGCTCTCTTTAGTCTCACTATGTGGCTCTCTTTAGTCTCACTATGTGGCTCTCTTTAGTCTCACTATGTGGCTCTTTAGTCTCATTATGTGGCTCTTTAGTCTCACTATGTGGCTCTTTAGTCTCACTATGTGGCTCTTTAGTCTCACTATGTGGCTCTCTTTAGTCTCACTATGTGGCTCTTTAGTCTCACTATGTGGCTCTCTTTAGTCTCACTATGTGGCTCTTTAGTCTCACTATGTGGCTCTCTTTAGTCTCACTATGTGGCTCTCTTTAGTCTCACTATGTGGCTCTTGGACAGAATAAACTACATTGCTCTGCTTTTGTGTTGCATCTCGTCTTTAGGATGAACCAGTTTTTGTTTAAAATAAACAGGGATTTCATGTTGTCTAAAAATTCTCTGCATTTTTCATTCTCAGTCCCGAGACATAAGGGACAGAAACACCCTTATGTCTCTGTTTCCCTTTCGTCCCTTTTGTCCTGCTTTTTGGTTCTTTTCACTCTGTTAAGAGCCCAAGCGGGGAAACCACAGGCTGAGAGAGCCCTCTGAGCTGGTGGACACCTCTTGTCCTCTGAGCTGGTGGACACCTCTTGTCCTCTGAGCTGGTGGACTCCTCTTGTCCTCTGAGCTGGTGGACACCTCTTGTCCTCTGAGCTGGTGGACACCTCTTGTCCTCTGAGCTGGTGGACACCTCTTGTCCTCTGAGCTGGTGGACACCTCTTGTCCTCTGAGCTGGTGGACACCTCTTGTCCTCTGAGCTGGTGGACACCTCTTGTCCTCTGAGCTGGTGGACACCTCTTGTCCTCTGAGCTGGTGGACTCCTCTTGTCCTCTGAGCTGGTGGACACCTCTTGTCCTCTGAGCTGGTGGACTCCTCTTGTCCTCTGAGCTGGTGGACACCTCTTGTCCTCTGAGCTGGTGGACACCTCTTGTCCTCTGAGCTGGTGGACACAGCTTGTCCTCTGAGCTGGTGGACTCCTCTTGTCCTCTGAGCTGGTGGACTCCTCTTGTCCTCTGAGCTGGTGGACACCTCTTGTCCTCTGAGCTGGTGGACACCTCTTGTCCTCTGAGCTGGTGGACACCTCTTGTCCTCTGAGCTGGTGGACACAGCTTGTCCTCTGAGCTGGTGGACACCTCTTGTCCTCTGAGCTGGTGGACTCCTCTTGTCCTCTGAGCTGGTGGACACGTCTTGTCCTCTGAGCTGGTGGACACCTCTTGTCCTCTGAGCTGGTGGACACCTCTTGTCCTCTGAGCTGGTGGACTCCTCTTGTCCTCTGAGCCGGTGGACTCCTCTTGTCCTCTGAGCTGGTGGACTCCTCTTGTCCTCTGAGCTGGTGGACTCCTCTTGTCCTCTGAGCTGGTGGACACCTCTTGTCCTCTGAGCTGGTGGACACAGCTTGTCCTCTGAGCTGGTGGACTCCTCTTGTCCTCTGAGCTGGTGGACACCTCTTGTCCTCTGAGCTGGTGGACACCTCTTGTCCTCTGAGCTGGTGGACACCTCTTGTCCTCTGAGCTGGTGGACACAGCTTGTCCTCTGAGCTGGTGGACACAGCTTGTCCTCTGAGCTGGTGGACACAGCTTGTCCTCTGAGCTGGTGGACACCTCTTGTCCTCTGAGCTGGTGGACACCTCTTGTCCTCTGAGCTGGTGGACACCTCTTGTCCTCTGAGCTGGTGGACACAGCTTGTGCTGTAGTGGGTTGTTGGAACCAAAGAGCAGATACTGGTCCGTGTGTGTAGGTTTCCTATATACTTCTATTTGGAGTTTCCCGTCCTCTCCTCTGATCGTGGAACAATCAAGAAAGGCCAAGTGATTCTCCTTAGCGTCTTCTCTTGTAAACCTGATATGTGGGTCCACAGCATTGATGTGATCAGAGAAGGTTTCCAGCTCTTGTTTCTTAATTGTTACAAAAGTATCATCGACATAGCGGAGCCACAGCTTAGGGGCGGAGCCTGAGAAGGAGGCCAGTGCCTTCTTCTCAAAGTGCTCCATGTACAGGATGGTCACTATGGAGACGGTCTGTAGACAGTGGTGTTCAGACAGATGTCCAACAGTTTGCAGATGTGTTCAGGTGTCAGTTTGGTCCTGTCCTGTAGGTGGTGTCCTCCTGTAGTCTGGTCCTCACCGCTGCTACTGCCTCAAAGGTCAGAGGTCAGAGGTCAGATGCAGGTGAACAGGGACACGACATCATATGAAACCATGAGGTCATCTGGCTCCAGTTGGAGATCTTTCACTTTGTCCACAAAGTGATGTGTGTTTTCCACATGATGTTCTGAATTCCTCACCGATGGAGCCAAGACACGATGGTCTGTGCCGCACACGATGGTCTGTGCCGCACACGATGGTCTGTGTTGCGCACGATGGTCTGTGCCGCACACGATGGTCTGTGCTGCACACGATGGTCTGTGCTGCACACGATGGTCTGTGTTGCACACGATGGTCTGTGCTGCACACGATGGTCTGTGCCGCACACGATGGTCTGTGCCGCACACGATGGTCTGTGCCGCACACGATGGTCTGTGCCGCACACGATGGTCTGTGCCGCACACGATGGTCTGTGCCGCACACGATGGTCTGTGCCGCACACGATGGTCTGTGTTGCACACGATGGTCTGTGCTGCACACGATGGTCTGTGCTGCACACGATGGTCTGTGCTGCGCACGATGGTCTGTGCTGCGCACGATGGTCTGTGTTGCGCACGATGGTCTGTGTTGCGCACGATGGTCTGTGCCGCGCACGATGGTCTGTGCCGCACACGATGGTCTGTGCCGCACACGATGGTCTGTGCCGCACACGATGGTCTGTGCCGCACACGATGGTCTGTGCCGCACACGATGGTCTGTGCCGCACACGATGGTCTGTGCCACACACGATGGTCTTTGCCGCACACGATGGTCTGTGTTGCACACGATGGTCTGTGCCGCACACGATGGTCTGTGTTGCACACGATGGTCTGTGTTGCGCACGATGGTCTGTGCTGCGCACGATGGTCTGTGCCGCACACGATGGTCTGTGTTGCACACGATGGTCTGTGCTGCACACGATGGTCTGTGTTGAACACGATGGTCTGTGCCGCGCACGATGGTCTGTGCCGCACACGATGGTCTGTGCCGCACACGATGGTCTGCGCTGCACACGATGGTCTGTGCCGCGCACGATGGTCTGTGTTGCACACGATGGTCTGTGCTGCACACGATGGTCTGTGCCGCACACGATGGTCTGCGCTGCACACGATGGTCTGTGCCGCGCACGATGGTCTGTGCTGCACACGATGGTCTGTGTTGCACACGATGGTCTGTGTTGCACACGATGGTCTGTGTTGCGCACGATGGTCTGTGCCGCACACGATGGTCTGTGCTGCACACGATGGTCTGTGCTGCACACGATGGTCTGTGTTGCACACGATGGTCTGTGCTGCACACGATGGTCTGTGCCGCACACGATGGTCTGTGCCGCACACGATGGTCTGTGCCGCACACGATGGTCTGTGCCGCACACGATGGTCTGTGCCGCACACGATGGTCTGTGCCGCACACGATGGTCTGTGTTGCACACGATGGTCTGTGTTGCACACGATGGTCTGTGCTGCACACGATGGTCTGTGCTGCACACGATGGTCTGTGCTGCGCACGATGGTCTGTGCTGCGCACGATGGTCTGTGTTGCGCACGATGGTCTGTGTTGCGCACGATGGTCTGTGCCGCGCACGATGGTCTGTGCCGCACACGATGGTCTGTGCCGCACACGATGGTCTGTGCCGCACACGATGGTCTGTGCCGCACACGATGGTCTGTGCCGCACACGATGGTCTGTGCCGCACACGATGGTCTGTGCCACACACGATGGTCTTTGCCGCACACGATGGTCTGTGTTGCACACGATGGTCTGTGCCGCACACGATGGTCTGTGTTGCACACGATGGTCTGTGTTGCGCACGATGGTCTGTGCTGCGCACGATGGTCTGTGCCGCACACGATGGTCTGTGTTGCACACGATGGTCTGTGCTGCACACGATGGTCTGTGTTGAACACGATGGTCTGTGCCGCGCACGATGGTCTGTGCCGCACACGATGGTCTGTGCCGCACACGATGGTCTGCGCTGCACACGATGGTCTGTGCCGCGCACGATGGTCTGTGTTGCACACGATGGTCTGTGCTGCACACGATGGTCTGTGCTGCGCACGATGGTCTGTGTTGCACACGATGGTCTGTGCCGCGCACGATGGTCTGTGTTGCACACGATGGTCTGTGTTGCACACGATGGTCTGTGTTGCACACGATGGTCTGTGCTGCACACGATGGTCTGTGCTGCACACGATGGTCTGTGCTGCACACGATGGTCTGTGCTGCACACGATGGTCTGTGCTGCACACGATGGTCTGTGCCGCGCACGATGGTCTGTGCCGCGCACGATGGTCTGTGTTGCACACGATGGTCTGTGCTGCACACGATGGTCTGTGCTGCGCACGATGGTCTGTGCTGCGCACGATGGTCTGTGTTGCGCACGATGGTCTGTGTTGCACACGATGGTCTGTGTTGCACACGATGGTCTGTGTTGCACACGATGGTCTGTGCTGCACACGATGGTCTGTGCTGCACACGATGGTCTGTGCTGCACACGATGGTCTGTGCTGCGCACGATGGTCTGTGCTGCGCACGATGGTCTGTGCTGCACACGATGGTCTGTGTTGCACACGATGGTCTGTGCTGCACACGATGGTCTACAGACAGGACACCAGAGGCCGGTCCATCACTTTCTTCTTGGAGCCACTGGTCAGATCTCTTTTCAAGCGTTCGTATGTGGGCGTGTCCTCCAGGAGGGCGTGTCCTCCAGGAGGGCGTGTCCTCCAGGAGGGCGTGGACTTTGCCTTCATAATCAGCTGCGTTGAGAATCACAGTGCAGCGCCCCCTGTCTGCTGGAGGACGTTTATGCTGTGATCCTTTTCTAGTGCTGAAAGTGCTTTTCTCTTTTCAGATGTGATGTTTGAAGGAGGTGGTTTGGCACTCTTCAGAGCAGATGTGACTCGTAACCTCAGGTCTGCACTCTTCAGAGCAGATGTGACTCGTAACCTCAGGTCTGCACTCTTCAGAGCAGATGTGACTCGTAACCTCAGGTCTGCACTCTTCAGAGCAGATGTGACTCGTAACCTCAGGTCTGCACTCTTCAGAGCAGATGTGACTCGTAACCTCAGGTCTGCACTCTTCAGAGCAGATGTGACTCGTAACCTCAGGTCCGCACTCTTCAGAGCAGATGTGACTCGTAACCTCAGGTCTGCAGCCTCCGATTCTGTCATCTTGTTGCTCCTAACGGACGTTTCTGTGGCTGTGACGTAATCTTCTGTAGGGATGTGTTTAGAGGTGATTGAAACATTTAGACCTTTAGAGAGCACGTCTTTAGATAATAATAGATAGATAATTATAATAAAAATATAGCCGCAAGCGGCAATGATCGGCCCTCGCCACGCCGCCGCCACGCCACAAGAGGAGGGGGCGTGGCTAACGCGCCCCAATTGTCCTTTTATTACGCCTACTGCTGAATCTGTGACGCTGTCACATCTTCTCTCCTTTGTTTTACATCAAAAAGACATTTTATTTTGAATTCTTGGCAAAATGTGCGGCTCTGCCGCACAGACACCGTGACTCTTTGAATAAAAATGTGAATAACTTTTGATGGTCCTGAAGATGAGTCTCACCACATTTCAGGTTAATAGGACTAACGCCCTGAGGGGGAGGAGTTTGTTAAAAGTATAAAGTGTAAACATGTTCTGGCGATTTCCCCATTGGAATAACATGGGAGGTTTTGGTCATCGCTACGGCAACGACATAACAATTATGACATGGGTCTAATTTACTTTTTTGATGGGGCCAAAATTGGGTTTTGTGTCAAATTTCATAAAATTTCGCAAAACTAAACATTTAACCTCCATATAAAATCTGTAGGGGGCGCTGTGGCTCCAAATTAATTTATTTCACTTCAAGTAGGTTTAGGGCAAAGAGTTTGACGCAATTCGGACTTTATCTGTGCAAACGGCAGAAATGTCAAATTTGGGAGATTTCTGAAATTCTAGCTCAGAGACCGTGACAGGGTCAATGTCATTTGAATAACTTTTCATGTCCCACTCCTCAGCACCATTTTCACCAAATTTCAGCTTTTTAGAGCCACCGCCCTGAGGGGGAGGAGTTCGTAAAAGTACGACATTTGGAAAAACTCCCGAGTCATGCTTGAAGCAATATGGCCGACATTTGGTTGGGCGGACGGCGTTGCCGTAATAATATTTTTTACTTCTCTTGTCACCATCTACCTCTGCGCCAAATTTCATGATTCTACCATCAGGTTTTTTTTGGGTCATTTCCAATCTCTCAATGCATTTTTGGTACATTTGGGGGCGCTGACGAGCCAATTCTTTTATTATAGAAAAGGGAAATAGCCAAAATGTAGAGGCACGATTTTTAGAGGTGTGAACATTTTTGTGACTTTTCGTCAATGTCACTGGGAGAAAAATTGGGGGGTTGGTCCCGAGAAGAAGAAGAAGAAGAAGAAGAAGAAGAAGAAGAAGAAGAAGAAGAAGAAGAAGAAGAAGAAGAAGAAGAAGAAGAAGAAGAAGAAGAAGAAGAAGAAGAAGAAGAAGAAGAAGAAGAAGAAGAAGAAGAAGAAGAAGAAGAAGAAGAAGAAGAAGAAGAAGAAGAAGAAAAAGAAGAAGAAGAAGAAGAAGAAAGAAAGAATAATATTCCGATGCGAAAACAATGTTTCCCATTTTTCAAATATCATAAACTATACATTTTCGGAAAGCGTTCGCGCTTTCCTACCTCATGGTGTGGGTCCCTGGTCACTGACGGGTACTTTCAATAATTTTGAGTGGGCTCCGCCCACTTTGTGTTTTTGGCCCTCTAAACAGTAATAATGTTCCATTTTTGCATTACATGTTTATATGAACAGAACATGCAAGAGATAGAACGTATTCGTGAGCTACTTAGCGCAAATGAGTGCTTTATATGGGGATGACGACCGCGAAATGTAAAGTGCTCGTTTAGTGCGCACTTTTGCACGGGCTTCGCCCGTTTACAACGGTAATGTTCCATTTTCCTACTACTAATTAGTCTGCACGGGGCGTGCATGAGTGAAGGAGTGCGTTAGTGAGTGTTTGGAAGTGGGCGAGCGCTTCGCGCTCGATTTCGTGCGCACTACGTGCGCACTTTCGCAGCCGTGCTTCGCACGGCCTCACGAGAATAATAGGCCTCTCGCAGCTTGTGGCGCTCGGGCCTAATAATAATCATATTTATAATAATAATACTTTATGAAATAATCCTATCAACAAAACATCTGTAGATTCTATGGCACAAATCACCACGTCCTGGAGCAGAGCAGGAGGTGGTGTTGATGCAGAGCTGAAGTCCACAAACAGGATCCTGGTGGAGGGAGTCCAGGTGCTGCAGGTGAAGTGGAGAGCCAGGTTGATGGTGTCGTCCACAGACCTGTTGGTTCTGTAGGAGAACTGCAGGGGGTCCAGCAGGAGGTCCAGCAGGGGGTCCAGCAGGAGGTCCAGCAGGGGTTCCAGCAGGGGGTCCAACAGGGGTTCCAGCAGGAGGTTCAGCAGGAGGTCCAGCAGGGAGTCCAGCAGGGGTTCCAACAGGAGGTTCAGCAGGAGGTCCAGCAGGGGGTTCAGCCGGGGGTCCAGCAGGGGGTCCAGCAGGAGGTCCAGCAGAGGTGGCCGCGGTGGGGGAGGGGGGTTGTTGGAGAACTGCTTCAGACGCGTATTGTAATGAGATCTAGCTCTCGACACCTCCCTGCTAAATCCATACTTTGCCTCTTTGTAGTGCCCTCTAGCTCCGCCCCTGTGCTCCGCCTCCTTCAGCCTCAGTTTAAGTGTGAACCAGGGTTTGTCATTGGTGAAGGTGACTTGGGTGTGAGATGGTCTAATGCTGTCCTCACAGAATGTATGATGTCACAACATGTGCCTGTTGTGCCCCGTGTGGTCACTCTCTACATGTGCAGTGTGTTATAATCAGAGCTGGTCTATGTTTTATTACTGTATTTTTAATTCATCTTGACGCTGGCAGCAAGGGGTCATGACCTTCTGCAGGGGTCATGACCTTCTGCAGGGGTCATGACCTTCTGCAGGGGTCATGACCTTCTGCAGGGGTCATGACCTTCTGCAGGGGTCATGACCTTCTGCAGGGGTCGTACCTCCGTGATCATTGGAAAGCCCAGGATGAAGAAGCAGGCGCAGCAGATCAGAGTGAACACAGGTTTGTGTTTTCTCAGGTATTTGGGAAACTCGTCCGACACCGACGTCACAATCGTCTCAATCGTCGCAAACTGGAACAAAGACAAGATTCAAATCAGAATAAAGTTTAAAATATGATCAAAGTGCCAGAGAGCGACCCCCTCCTGTCAGTTCAGGGACAAAAACTGTTTCTGAAGTTCAAACTTTTACAAACATTTTGATTACAGCTCATGGACGAGTTTCAAATGAACACGTACAACAACCAAAAACAATATTTGATCACAATCCACATCACCAGGATCTACAAGAGAAGTGTGGTCCACACAGAGAAGTGTGGTCCACACAGAGGGAAGGTGGTCCACACAGAGGGAAGGTGGTCCACACAGAAGGAAGGTGGTCCACACGGAGGGAAGGTGGTCCTCACAGAGGGAAGGTGGTCCACACAGAGGGAAGGTGGTCCACACAGAGGGAAGGTGGTCCACACAGAGGGAAGGTGGTCCACACAGAGGGAAGGTGGTCCACAGAGAAGGAAGGTGGTCCACACAGAAGGAAGGTGGTCCTCACAGAGGGAAGGTGGTCCAGACAGAGGGAAGGTGGTCCACACGGAGAAGTGTGGTCCACACAGAGAAGTGTGGTCCACACAGAGAAGTGTGGTCCTCACAGAGAAGTGTGGTCCACACAGAGGGAAGGTGGTCCACACAGAGGGAAGGTGGTCCACACAGAAGGAAGGTGGTCCTCACAGAGGGAAGGTGGTCCACACAGAGGGAAGGTGGTCCACACGGAGGGAAGGTGGTCCTCACAGAGGGAAGGTGGTCCACACAGAGAAGTGTGGTCCTCACAGAGAAGTGTGGTCCACACAGAGGGAAGGTGGTCCACACAGAGAAGTGTGGTCCACACAGAGAAGTGTGGTCCTCACAGAGAAGTGTGGTCCTCACAGAGAAGTGTGGTCCACACAGAGAAGTGTGGTCCACACAGAGAAGTGTGGTCCTCACAGAGAAGTGTGGTCCTCACAGAGAAGTGTGGTCCACACAGAGAAGTGTGGTCCTCACAGAGAAGTGTGGTCCTCACAGAGAAGTGTGGTCCTCACAGAGAAGTGTGGTCCACACAGAGAAGTGTGGTCCTCACAGAGAAGTGTGGTCCTCACAGAGAAGTGTGGTCCACACAGAGAAGTGTGGTCCTCACAGAGAAGTGTGGTCCTCACAGAGAAGTGTGGTCCTCACAGAGAAGTGTGGTCCACACAGAGAAGTGTGGTCCTCACAGAGGGAAGGTGGTCCACACAGAGGGAAGGTGGTCCACACAGAGGGAAGGTGGTCCACACAGAGGGAAGGTGGTCCACACAGAAGGAAGGTGGTCCTCACAGAGGGAAGGTGGTCCTCACAGAAGGAAGGTGGTCCACACGGAGGGAAGGTGGTCCTCACAGAGGGAAGGTGGTCCACACAGAGGGAAGGTGGTCCACACAGAGGGAAGGTGGTCCACACAGAGGGAAGGTGGTCCACACAGAGGGAAGGTGGTCCACAGAGAAGGAAGGTGGTCCACACAGAAGGAAGGTGGTCCTCACAGAGGGAAGGTGGTCCAGACAGAGGGAAGGTGGTCCACACGGAGAAGTGTGGTCCACACAGAGAAGTGTGGTCCACACAGAGAAGTGTGGTCCACACAGAGAAGTGTGGTCCTCACAGAGAAGTGTGGTCCACACAGAGGGAAGGTGGTCCACACAGAGGGAAGGTGGTCCACACAGAAGGAAGGTGGTCCTCACAGAGGGAAGGTGGTCCACACAGAGGGAAGGTGGTCCACACGGAGGGAAGGTGGTCCTCACAGAGGGAAGGTGGTCCACACAGAGAAGTGTGGTCCTCACAGAGAAGTGTGGTCCACACAGAGGGAAGGTGGTCCACACAGAGGGAAGGTGGTCCACACAGAGAAGTGTGGTCCACACAGAGGGAAGGTGGTCCACACAGAGGGAAGGTGGTCCACACAGAGGGAAGGTGGTCCACACAAAGGGAAGGTGGTCCACACGGAGGGAAGGTGGTCCACACAGAGGGAAGGTGGTCCACACGGAGGGAAGGTGGTCCACACAGAGGGAAGGTGGTCCACACAGAAGGAAGGTGGTCCACACAGAGAAGTGTGGTCCACACAGAGAAGTGTGGTCCACACAGAGAAGTGTGGTCCACACAGAGAAGTGTGGTCCACACAGAGGGAAGGTGGTCCATACAGAGGGAAGGTGGTCCACACAGAGAAGTGTGGTCCACACAGAGGGAAGGTGGTCCACACAGAGGGAAGGTGGTCCATACAGAGGGAAGGTGGTCCACACAGAGGGAAGGTGGTCCTCACAGAGGGAAGGTGGTCCACACAGAGGGAAGGTGGTCCACACAGAGAGAAGGTGGTCCACACAGAGGGAAGGTGGTCCACACAGAGGGAAGGTGGTCCACACAGAGGGAAGGTGGTCCACACAGAGGGAAGGTGGTCCACACAGAGAGAAGGTGGTCCACACAGAGGGAAGGTGGTCCACACAGAGGGAATGTGGTCAGATTTTAAGACATGAAAGCTCTTGATCATGGAGGGTTCCATCCCAAACCCAGCTCCCTGAGACTGTGCACTAGCCGTAAGGAAGGAGGCGGGGCTAGTGAGTGTGAGAGCCACTATCCAGGACGAAACGTCCAAGATCCATAAGTACATCAAGGACAAGGCTCCTACAGAGGACGTGCTCAGTGAATGTCTCAGGCAATGATGAACAGAGGATGATGAGGTGCTGGAGGGACCATCATGGGAGGACACGCCCCTACATGGAAGGACACGCCCCTACATGGAAGGACACGCCCCTACATGGAAGGACACGCCCCTACATGGAAGGACACACCCCTACATGGGAGGACACGCCTCTACATGGGATGTACCACCGGTCTGAAGGACAGAGGCCATGAACACCAGATCAATAGAGGCCCAGATCTACCACACCAGACAATACCCAAGGGGGGGCCCCTGAGACCATCCCGCACATAATGGCAGGTGCAGATGCTGCAGGGACAGCACACATGGAGCTCCATCACCAGGAGCTGACACAGTGTAAGAAACATCTGTGCAGAGCGCGAGACCCAAGGACAAAGTGGAAACACCTCCAAAGGTGGAGAACGACCGAGCCAAGGTCCTCTGGGACTTCCAGATACAGACAGAACGGTAATGGAACCAACCGGACATAGTGGTGGTCTCAGGGGTCAGAGGAAAGCTGTGGTGGTGGACATTGCAGTGCATCATGGGATGGAAACATCCGGAAAAAGGAACATGAGAAACTAGAGGAATCCCAAGGCCTCAGAGAGGAGCTGGAGAAGGTCTGGAGCGTGAAGTATCAGTGATGCTGTAGTGATCGGAGCAGTTGGAGCAGAGACAAGAAGAAGATTTAGACCAAACAAAGAAACAAAGAAAAGCAGTTTTATGAAACAGATATTAGAAAAGTATTGCAATATTTGAAAATATTTTCTATGAGATGAAAGTCCATGAGCCAATCACAGCAGGAGAATCAGGCCCTGACTATAAGGACAAAAAGACTGTGTTTAAATGTGTGTTCTGTTCTTTTTAAATAAACTAATAAATGCAATTCTACTTTTGTAGATTTGAATGAAAAGTACCATCGTGTCCAGCCCGAGCGTGAGCAGCATGAGGAAGAAGATGATGGCCCAGAACGGAGACAGAGGAAGACGCGTGAGCGCCTCGGGGTAAACCACGAACGCGATGCCAGGACCTGAACCACAAGAACAAATGAAACTGACATCGTGAAACAATGAAACATTTCAAGAGTGTTTTACCTTCGTCTGCGACCTGCTCGATGGGAACTTTGAGCTCGTGAGCCATGAAGCCGATAACGCTGAAGATGACGAAGCCGGCGAAGATACTCGTGGCACTGTTTGTACACGTCACGATGATCGTGTCCCTGCCAAGGATCAGATGTAGGGTAAAGTTATTATTAAATCTGTTTTTGTGTCCGCTGGGAAAGTCTCAAATATAAATGAGCAAAAAGTCCAATCACACGAGCTGCTCGTGTCACTGAGACGGCCCCTAAACTCCTCCCTCTTGTGCTGAGGGCCCGGCTCCTCCTTTAAAGATCATATTTGGAACAGCATCTCTAAGTGAAGGTTAGTTAAACTTTTGTACACGTGTGTTTTTGATATGTACAGTGTGTTTTTGATTTGTACAGTGTGTTTTTGATATGTACAGTGTGTTTTTGATATGTACAGTGTATTTTTGATATGTACACATGTGTTTTTGATATGTACAGTGTATTTTTGATTTGTACATGTGTGTTTTTGATATGTACACGTGTATTTTTGATATGTACAGTGTGTTTTTGATATGTACAGTGTGTTTTTGATATGTACAGTGTGTTTTTGATATGTACACATGTGTTTTTGATATGTACAGTGTATTTTTGATATGTACAGTGTATTTTTGATATGTACAGTGTGTTTTTGATATGTACAGTGTGTTTTTGATATGTACAGTGTATTTTTGATATGTACACATGTGTTTTTGATATGTACAGTGTATTTTTGATATGTACAGTGTATTTTTGATATGTACAGTGTGTTTTTGATATGTACAGTGTATTTTTGATATGTACACATGTGTTTTTGATATGTACAGTGTATTTTTGATATGTACAGTGTATTTTTGATATGTACAGTGTATTTTTGATATGTACAGTGTATTTTTGATATGTACACGTGTAACTTGCTCCACTCGAATAGTCATGTAGTAGTTCGGCCAGCAGAGGGCGCCTCTGGCTTTTCACTGGACTTATTTGCAGAGCAGAACTGTGGGACGTGATTAAAGGTCATGTGACAAGCCAAGCAGCTCTCATTGGCTGAAGCCGGTCGGCCATGTTGGGCTGTGATCCAATCAGGGCGTGGCTCGTTTAAATCCACAATAATAATAATATAATAATTCACACATGTTTGTTCAAAATGTGTGACTTAAACATTTGACCATTTTCAAAATCTGAAACAAAAGATTTTCCATCGACTCAAAGAAAAAGCTCCGACATTTTGTTTCATAAAAGTATTTCTGATTCAACAGTGTAAACACGGGACGCTGTTTACCTCAGCGCAAGTATGTAGTAGTAGTATTTGTAGTATTTGCAGTAGTAAACTGACCTGTAGCAGTAGTAGTATTTGCAGTATTTGCAGTATTTGCAGTATTTGCAGTAGTACTGACCTGTAGCAGTAGTAGTATTTGCAGTATTTGCAGTATTTGCAGTAGTACTGACCTGTAGCAGTAGTAGTATTTGCAGTATTTGCAGTAGTAAACTGACCTGTAGCAGTAGTAGTATTTGCAGTATTTGCAGTATTTGCAGTATTTGCAGTATTTGCAGTAGTACTGACCTGTAGCAGTAGTAGTATTTGCAGTATTTGCAGTATTTGCAGTAGTACTGACCTGTAGCAGTAGTAGTATTTGCAGTATTTGCAGTATTTGCAGTAGTACTGACCTGTAGCAGTAGTAGTATTTGCAGTATTTGCAGTATTTGCAGTAGTACTGACCTGTAGCAGTAGTAGTATTTGCAGTATTTGCAGTAGTACTGACCTGTAGCAGTAGTAGTATTTGCAGTATTTGCAGTATTTGCAGTAGTACTGACCTGTAGCAGTAGTAGTATTTGCAGTATTTGCAGTATTTGCAGTAGTACTGACCTGTAGCAGTAGTAGTATTTGCAGTATTTGCAGTATTTGCAGTAGTACTGACCTGTAGCAGTAGTAGTATTTGCAGTATTTGCAGTATTTGCAGTAGTACTGACCTGTAGCAGTAGTAGTATTTGCAGTATTTGCAGTATTTGCAGTAGTACTGACCTGTAGCAGTAGTAGTATTTGCAGTATTTGCAGTATTTGCAGTAGTACTGACCTGTAGCAGTAGTAGTATTTGCAGTATTTGCAGTATTTGCAGTAGTACTGACCTGTAGCAGTAGTAGTATTTGCAGTATTTGCAGTATTTGCAGTAGTACTGACCTGTAGCAGTAGTAGTATTTGCAGTATTTGCAGTATTTGCAGTAGTACTGACCTGTAGCAGTAGTAGTATTTGCAGTATTTGCAGTATTTGCAGTAGTACTGACCTGTAGCAGTAGTAGTATTTGCAGTATTTGCAGTATTTGCAGTAGTACTGACCTGTAGCAGTAGTAGTATTTGCAGTATTTGCAGTATTTGCAGTAGTACTGACCTGTAGCAGTAGTAGTATTTGCAGTATTTGCAGTATTTGCAGTAGTACTGACCTGTAGCAGTAGTAGTATTTGCAGTATTTGCAGTATTTGCAGTAGTACTGACCTGTAGCAGTAGTAGTATTTGCAGTATTTGCAGTATTTGCAGTAGTACTGACCTGTAGCAGTAGTAGTATTTGCAGTATTTGCAGTATTTGCAGTAGTACTGACCTGTAGCAGTAGTAGTATTTGCAGTATTTGCAGTATTTGCAGTAGTACTGACCTGTAGCAGTAGTAGTATTTGCAGTATTTGCAGTATTTGCAGTAGTACTGACCTGTAGCAGTAGTAGTATTTGCAGTATTTGCAGTATTTGCAGTAGTACTGACCTGTAGCAGTAGTAGTATTTGCAGTATTTGCAGTATTTGCAGTAGTACTGACCTGTAGCAGTAGTAGTATTTGCAGTATTTGCAGTATTTGCAGTAGTACTGACCTGTAGCAGTAGTAGTATTTGCAGTATTTGCAGTAGTACTGACCTGTAGCAGTAGTAGTATTTGCAGTATTTGCAGTATTTGCAGTAGTACTGACCTGTAGCAGTAGTAGTATTTGCAGTATTTGCAGTAGTACTGACCTGTAGCAGTAGTAGTATTTGCAGTATTTGCAGTATTTGCAGTAGTACTGACCTGTAGCAGTAGTAGTATTTGCAGTATTTGCAGTATTTGCAGTAGTACTGACCTGTAGAAGTAGTAGTATTTGCAGTATTTGCAGTATTTGCAGTAGTACTGACCTGTAGCAGTAGTAATATTTGCAGTATTTGCAGTAGTACTGACCTGTAGCAGTAGTAGTATTTGCTGTATTTGCAGTATTTGCAGTAGTACTGACCTGTAGCAGTAGTAGTATTTGCAGTATTTGCAGTATTTGCAGTAGTACTGACCTGTAGCAGTAGTAGTATTTGCAGTATTTGCAGTATTTGCAGTAGTACTGACCTGTAGCAGTAGTAGTATTTGCAGTATTTGCAGTATTTGCAGTAGTACTGACCTGTAGCAGTAGTAGTATTTGCAGTATTTGCAGTATTTGCAGTAGTACTGACCTGTAGCAGTAGTAGTATTTGCAGTATTTGCAGTATTTGCAGTAGTACTGACCTGTAGCAGTAGTAGTATTTGCAGTATTTGCAGTATTTGCAGTAGTACTGACCTGTAGCAGTTGTTGTGGAACTTGTTGTAGGAGGACAGGGTGATGAGGCCGCCCCAGGCCGCTGACAGAGAGAAGAAGATCTGAGTTGCAGCGTCTTTCCAAACCTGAAACAAACAAACAAACAAACAAACACGTGAAACATTAAATATGAACGAACTCAGACTTTATTGATCCAAGTATGAAAGTGTTTGATCTTTAATCTGATGTAGAACAAATATTGACTGAAAACTCGTTTAAAGTTTATCTTGACATTCTCAACATATTTCGTTCTC
Organism: Eucyclogobius newberryi; assembly: GCF_026437365.1. Lineage (NCBI taxonomy): Eukaryota > Metazoa > Chordata > Actinopteri > Gobiiformes > Gobiidae > Eucyclogobius > Eucyclogobius newberryi. The sequence goes on from NW_027316167.1 coordinate 2,148,925, forward strand.
GTTTTTCTTGTGCCGTTGTCATGGAGCTTTCGTTTGTCGTTCAAATGCACGTTTGCTTCTTCTGCCTGTTCATGTCTTTGGTGTGAACTATGATGTCGTGGGTCAATATTCATCATGAGGACATTTCATTTGGTACTTTTGTGAAGTACCAAGTGAAGAACTAAAAACTCGTATCAGTGGATTAAACATGTTTCATAATCGTTTATTCAAATATCAGATATATGTACTCCGGAGCAGTACTCCAGAGCAGTACTCCGGTGCAGTACTCTGTGTAGTACCTTTGCGTCGTTGAGCTTTTCCCACTTGGGCGTGATGAAGTACAGGATTCCGTCGCCGGCTCCAGGTAAAGTGACTCCTCGGATCAGGAGAATGACCAGGACGACGTACGGAAACGTGGCAGTGAAGTACACGACCTGCAACACAGATGAAATACTCAAAGTACACAGCCTGGAGACGGACAAGAGAGGAAAATACACTCTGGAGAAAGAAGACAAAAAGTAGGAGCTAAATTATGAACCAAACTGCTACATAAACTGTGTGATGCACCATGGTGTCCACTAGAGGGCAGAAGCACACAATCACATCGCCGTGTGAGAAAGGAGAATGTGCAGTTTTATTTAGTCAAACTAAAACACAGCTCGACTTTTGAATTGTTCAGTTTAAGTCTCGACTTTGAACAAACAAAAATTTCTGACGAATAATAACAAGTCGCTTCAGTTGAACAAAGATTGTCACAATTAATTCACAAAATCAAAACCTTCTCAAACGTTTTACAGTAAAATTACATGTTTCGTTGGTTCAGTATTTGTGAGTACAGTATTTGTGAGTGCAGTATTTGTGAGTACAGTATTTGTGAGTGCAGTATTTGTGAGTACAGTATTTGTGAGTGCAGTATTTGTGAGTACAGTATTAATGAGTACAGTATTAATGAGTAAAGTATTAAAGTATTTGTGGGTGCAGTATTAATGAGTAAAGTATTTGTGAGTGCAGTATTAATGAGTAAAGTATTCGTGAGTACTTTTCCAGAGGACTTGATGCCTTTGGCCAGCGAGGCGTACACGATGACCCAGGCCAGGAAGAGGCACCCGGCGAGGGGCCAGCGCAGGTCGCCCGGGAACTCGATGCCTTTGGAGATGTGCAGCACGTTGTACCTGAAACACCGCCACGCAGACGCAGAAGTACATTTACAAGTAGTGACTGTTAGTACAGATTGTACTTTATCTTTATGACTTTGACTCCACGAGAACTGAAAGATCTGAAGGGTCTCGATAAACCTCTGACAGTATCACCAGTATATGAATATATAAATATACATATAAATATATCAATATAAATATATCAATATATCAATATATCAATATATCAATATATCAATATATCAATATATCAATATCATTATAAATATATACTTGTGGGTGCTCTGTGACAGTACTTTGAGTGTACTTTGTGTACTCACTTGAAGTACTCCTCGCTGGGGCTCACGTACGTCTTGTTTGAGTCCAAACTCATGTTCAGGAATTTGCTCAGATTTCCCGCTGCGTTCGCGGACAAACAGAAAGACGAGTTTCGGACGGAAGAGAAGTTTCTGTCACGCAGGATACAAGCGTCTAAAGTACAAGTACACACAAACAAGTACTGGGATTAATGCACACAAACATTAAGTATAAGTACACAGACATACTCACAAGTCAAAAACAAACATTACCCAGATATTTAGGTGACTTTTGTTGTTTACTGTTTTCTCTCTCCACATCTAAATAAAACTTTAACTAAAGACGTTTTATTCTTCCATCTTCACCATTTCTCTCTCTGTTTTCAGGTGTGAAACGTCCAACAAACATCTCTGCTGTTCCCGTGCTGTCCACCAGGTGCTGCTGTGGTGCTGCTGTAGCGCTGTGTGTGCGCGCTCATGGTTTACAGTACACGTGCACGAGCAGCACTTTCCTGCTGAATCTGCAAAATCGCTGCGACAAAACTCCACCAAATGAAGGCTCGGCCGACACAGGAGGAACACCACGTCGACATGTACCATTCTTTACATTTAGAAAGGGACAAAGGAATATTCATTTCTTGTATATTTCTGGTGATATTATAAATATAACAAATAATATCTTATTTATGCTGCAGCTCATTAGAATATTTCCATCTGGTCAACAATATGTATTCACCATCTTTTACTTTATACTGTACATAAAGGATTCAAATAATAAAACAATGCAGCAATAAACTCACTGCATTTATTATAGTGTATTCTTATATTTTCTTTTCTCTGAGCATTGACCCTAAAGAGTCTCCTTCAGCACCTCGGACAGCTCCTCACAGACAGAATATACACTGTTCCTGGATCAGACTATTTACTGGACAAATACTTTACCTAACCTTTTACAAACAGTGCACACGAGTTTAACACACTGTACGTAACACTGCACTTTCTATTCAGCACCATGGATAGCTCCCCCTCACACAGGCAGTCTTTTATACACTGCAGTCTTATTTACTGGACGTGATACTGCAGAGTCTGGCCCTGCCCCTCTCCTTCAGCACCACAGACAGCTCCTCAGATACAGAACATATACTTCTCTTCTTTTTTAGAACCATAGACAGCGCCTCACACAGATACAGAACATACGCTGCTCTTCTCTTTAAAAAAATATATATAAATATATATTTGTCAGAAAAAAACAGTCAGATGTTTCCAGATCAAACCCATGAAATCTAGATGTCGCTTGTGAGATTGACTTGGTCAAGTGGTTAGCATCACGTGTCATATAAAACAATTACAAATACTATTCACATAGAGACTCTTCCCAATCCAAATTTGTTTATAAAATACAGAGTGCTGAGGTCAAGTGGATGGTGATTTCATAATTTGTCTGTAAGACTTTGTTGATCTCAGTCTAAACTTGTGAACAACAGAAACCAGACATACTTTTCTAACAGAATTCCCTCCAAACATGTGATCCTGTGGTTCTCCAGTGAGATGTACTTATACTTTCCCACTCTTCATCCTCCAGAACAAAGTGACCCTCTCTTTCCCTTTGACCTTCATGTGTCAGTAGTGACTGTCCAGACTCTTCATACATTTGTATGATTTAGATATTAATCCTCTTGAAGGTTCAGATTTATAAGATTTAATAAATGTTTCGGTCAAAAGGCTCAGATGGTCATTATCACTCTTCAATGTTTTGTTATAATAACTCCTTATTTGTAAAAAACTTTAAAAGTCCTGTTTCTTTTTCCACATATCAAAGCTTTTCATGTGATTCTCTTTTACATCTGGTGAAAAACCTTTAGACCTTTTGTACTCCAGACCTTGAGTCTCAGGTCAGGTCTATTTGGTACAAAACCTTTGGTCATAAAGCTCTTTGTTAAGATCTTTGTTTAGTTTGTATGTTTTGATCATCTCCTTTCATGTTGTAAGCACAGATTTGACCCAGGGATTCTTCACTTCCTCCATGACTCTCAGTATAAGACCTGTACAGGAACCTCAGGCACCACATGACTCTCAGTATAAGACCTGTACAGGAACCCCCGGCACCACATGACTCTCAGTATAAGACCTGTACAGGAACCTCAGGCACCACATGACTCTCAGTATAAGATCTGTACAGGAACCCCCGGCACCACATGACTCTCAGTATAAGACCTGTACAGGAACCTCAGGCACCACATGACTCTCAGTATAAGACCTGTACAGGAACCCCCGGCACCACATTACTCTCAGTATAAGACCTGTACAGGAACCTCAGGCACCACATGACTCTCAGTATAAGACCTGTACAGGAACCTCAGGCACCACATGACTCTCAGTATAAGACCTGTACAGGAACCTCAGGCACCACATGACTCTCAGTATTAGACCTGTACAGGAACTACAGGCACCACATGACTCTCAGTATAAGACCTGTACAGGAACCTCAGGCACCACATGACTCTCAGTATAAGACCTGTACAGGAACCCCCGGCACCACATGACTCTCAGTATAAGACCTGTACAGGAACCCCCGGCACCACATGACTCTCAGTATAAGACCTGTACAGGAACCCCCGGCACCACATGACTCTCAGTATAAGACCTGTACAGGAACCCCTGGCACCACATGACTCTCAGTATAAGACATGTACAGGAACCCCCGGCACCACATGACTCTCAGTATAAGACCTGTACAGGAACCCCCGGCACCACATGACTCTCAGTATAAGACCTGTACAGGAACCCCTGGCACCACATGACTCTCAGTATAAGACATGTACAGGAACCCCCGGCACCACATGACTCTCAGTATAAGACCTGTACAGGAACCCCCGGCACCACATGACTCTCAGTATGAGACCATTGAGCACAATATTCTGGATCACACCAGCAGAGGGTTTTTTCCTTTCAACATAAATCTTGAGCCCATGGTCACAATAATTTCCACTCTGAGATATCACGCTGCATTTAGCGTCTTATTTCGGACATCATGAGAATAACTGATGATTAGTTCGCGTCGCAGAATGCGACGCAATTTTTCTCAAATGCGATGCATTTGTCATAAAAAGTGTGTTTGTGTCGCAGCTTTTGCGACACAAAAACGTGTGTTCAATTGTATCACCAAAGCGCCTAAAAGTACTGATCACTTGTCAATTGATCGTCAATAATGGCGTGACACAATGTAGGACGCTGTGTTGAAATGACGAGGTCCCGCTGCTGTCTCAGATTGCGAGTCTGAAAGTGGGAGGAGCCACGTGCGCTAAAGTTTGCGTCAGATTCGGACTCCCGAGGTCAATAGCTCCTACACGCAAAAGACTTTGCAGATCATACACAGCCAAAATATTCATATTTACACTGCCACGTGACACAACCTCATTTTTAACAATCAGATGCGTATTTTGGGCGCAGTGAATTACACTGATCCGAATGTGCAGCCGGAGCCGAGACGAGTGCTTAAGGACCGTCATCAAATAGCAAAACGAAAAATGGAATGGAACGTCAAATAGAGCGGTACAATTTGAATAACACAATAAATACACCATGACGGACGCCACAGCAACCTTTATTTTTCCATCAGAAGCTTAATACATATTTTTGTGAGTGTAATGACGATTACTATGTAAATGAGACTCATGCAAATAGTCGTCTGATTGATGATGATATGGAAGAAAGTTTTAAATAAGGCCATCTGACTTTGTGTTGATTAATTTGTTCAACAACTAATTTTATTTGCAAGTTTTCTGTTTTATTTAAAGAAAACATGTTTAAAAAGTGTTTAAAAGTTAATTTGTTAAGAGTTTTTTTTTAAACAGAATGTTTACAAATACATTTTAAATAAACAATTGTGTTATATCAATGGAAAATATTGATGCAATTGTGTTTTACTATGCAATTATCAAATTGCTATACACATTTCAAAAAATTAACGGATTGTTTAGCAGCTGCTGCTATATAAGTGAAAATCCTTAATCTGAGCCCTGTAATGTAACTTGTATTTTGCTCAAACATGTATTTTGCTTAAAAGTCTACAAGAAGTGTGTCTATTTGTGTGTGAGCTATTTGCAGACGAGCGGTTTCTCATGAGGGAGCAAACAGGTGTCCTGGGGAAGAATTCCGGACTGGCTGTGGAAGAACAGGGTGGTCAGCTGCCCTGTACGTGACCTGTACCGTGACCCTTTCCTTTTAGGGGCAGCTTGGCTATTTGTAACTAGGGAAGTCCCTTCAATAAAAGGAGGAGACGAAGAGAGAGGCCTCAGAGCATTCGGAGCGGTGCATATTGTAACTGAGGTTTACTTCTCTGTTCGCTTCGAGAAAATATTTAATCTCTCTTGTCTTCCTTTATCTCACTTAATGAAATTTGGGTTTTGTGCAGATTCAGATCCATCAAATTGGTCCTTCGAGCCCGGACTCAAACACGCCTACGACTCCGACGATATTTCGGTGACCCAGGTTGGTCTGTGGCCACAGCAAAGAGACCTGTTCAAGGCTGACTCGCCGACTCTCGGCGGGGTCTGACGGTTGAAAGAAATCCCAAGGAGAGGGGAGACAATGGAAAAGTATGAACGTTTTAAGTAAAAGTGTGTGACTGAGGGTTACAGCGCGTAGAAAAACCCTAAAGATTCTAGACACTATTAGGTAAAAGGGGAAGCGGTTGAAAGTCCCCGTTAAACGAGTAATCTAGGGAAGACTCCCATTTGTGTTAAAATCTGCAAATATAAATTAGGACTCTTATTAGAAACAACTTACTAGGAGAAAAGAGCTGATAGAAATGAGTGACAGGTCCTTGTGTATGTGTGAATTAAAGTGTGATTGGAGTGAACTCTTTTGAAGCATAAGGATGAGGGAAAACCAAACGGTGTTAACATAAACTTGTCGTTTGTTTAAGTTGATTGAGAAACCATCTCATTAAGGCTTTAGGTGGAAGGAATTAGGAGCCTAAAACGTTCTGTATTTCTGGGATCGAGCCCCCAGTGCGTGGCCAGATCAGACAATAGGTTTGACCTAGAAGCTTGCCACGTAGGAAACACACTACGGTTCATGAATCATTCTCCCTAAATTCAAACCACACTCTGAACTGAAGTACAAATATACTCCGACGGCCTGTACAGGTCCGGTGAAGTAATATTTGACCTTATAACAGTCACAATGGTAATTAAAGGACAACTGGTGTTGAGTGCGGTGGTTCTTCTCCTGCTGGTGACCTGGATGCTTCCAGGGACCAATGATGACAACCAGAAACAAAGTCAACGCTCACAATTGGGGGCGGGGCGACAGAATGACTAAGGTTTTTGTGACTCAACAACGGACTAAAAAAAAAAAAAAAAAAAAAAGAAAGCAAAGGGCTACAATCAAAGGGCAACATTAATACGGAATCAATATGTGTCTGGTAAATGGTGAGATGAGAACATTCCTGCTGCCAATTAAAACTATGTTTCCAGGGGAATGTGAATATTTGTGTGTTACCAATGATGACTGAATTTTTTTTTTTAAATATATATTTAAATTAGCAGCAATATTGAGCCATGTTGTTACACATGTCTCAACAGGAGGGAGAGTAACAAGAAAACAGAATATCAGAATATATACTATAAAATGTTTGTAGAGCATGCATTATTTGTACTAAGCCTAACTCTCAGGGAAATCTCAAACACAAAAGAGGGAAATTTCCAGCATCCGTAAATTCAACCTGTTTCTGTACATTCAACCTCAGCACAACAACTTCTTAATTCTACTAATGATATAAAGCCTAAGGATTGGCACCGGGTTAAACGATCAGCCGCCTGGCAAGGAAATTATCCAACCTATATTGACGCAATAGGAGTGCCCAGAGGGGTCCCTGACGAGTATAAATTGGCAGATCAAATAGCCTCTGGCTTTGAAAGTATTCTCTTTTGAATAACTCCAAATAAAAATGTCAATAGAATCAACTACATCCACTACAACGTTCAGAAGCTTGGCAACTACACCCAACAAGGTTTTGAGGCAGTGCATGAGCAACTTACTGCAACCTCCCTAATGGCTTTCCAAAACAGACTTGCAACAGACATGCTTCTTGCGGAAAATGCGGAGTCTGTAGTTTGTTCGGGAATCAATGCTGTACCTACATTCCTCAACACAGCAGCCGATGGCTCTCTCACTAAAGCCATCGAAGGATTTGCTCTATGAATAAGCGCATGAAACACCAGTCTGGGATAGATTCTACTATTTGGGATGACTGGATGAGTGTTTGGCAGATACAAAGCTCTTGCCTCCTCTATCTTGGTGTCTGCTGCTGTTTTCATTGCTATTCTCACCTTGTGTGGATGTTGTTGCATTGCGTGTATCAGATCTCTTTCAGAAAAATTGATAGCCACTGCTATCGCACCGCCTGTTGATAAAGCGGTCCAGATGCCCTTGTTGGCCGGCAGTGATGATGATACGGACCCCGAAGATGCCCTCGCTATTCTCTTTTCAACTGACCTCTGAGTGTAAGTCTTTATGATTCCGTGATAGAAAATCCACAAGAAGATGTTACAGGATGATGACATTAGTACGATAAACAGGAGGGAAATGTTGGATTTATATATATTTTATCTTACTAATGTAACATGTATTTTGCTCAAACATGTATTTTGCTTAAAAGTCTACAAGAAGTGTGTCTATTTGTGTGTGAGCTATTTGCAGACGAGCGGTTTCTCATGAAGGAGCAAACAGGTGTAACAGGAATAACTCCAAACCATCTACGTCAACAGTTTAAAGTGCTGAAATGTATTAAAAGTTTGGGTCAGCTCCCCTGAGGTTTACTTCTCTGTTCGCTCTCCTCCAGATATGAGGTAGGTATGATGTAGGTATGATGTAGGTATGAGGTAGATATGATGTAGATATGATGTAGGTATGATGTAGATATGATGTAGGTATGATGTAGATATGATGTAGGTATGAGGTAGATATGATGTAGATATGATGTAGATATGATGTAGGTATGAGGTAGATATGATGGAGATATGATGTAGATATGATGGAGATATGATGGAGATATGATGGAGATATGATGTAGATATGATGGAGATATGATGTAGATATGATGTAGGTATGAGGTAGATATGATGTAGGTATGAGGTAGATATGATGTAGATATGATGTAGATATGATGTAGATATGATGGAGATATGATGTAGATATGATGGAGATATGATGGAGATATGATGTAGATATGATGGAGATATGATGGAGATATGATGGAGATATGATGTAGATATGATGGAGATATGATGTAGATATGATGTAGATATGAGGTAGATATGAGGTAGATATGATGTAGATATGATGTAGATATGATGTAGATATGATGGAGATATGATGTAGATATGATGGAGATATGATGTAAATATGATGGAGATATGATGGAGATATGATGTAGATATGATGGAGATATGATGTAGATATGATGGAGATATGATGTAGATATGATGTAAATATGATGTAGATATGATGGAGATATGATGGAGATATGATGGAGATATGATGTAGATATGATGGAGATATGATGTAGATATGATGGAGATATGATGTAGATATGATGGAGATATGATGGAGATATGATGGAGATATGATGTAGATATGATGGAGATATGATGTAGATATGATGTAGATATGATGGAGATATGATGGAGATATGATGTAGATATGATGGAGATATGATGTAGATATGATGGAGATATGATGTAGATATGATGTAGATATGATGGAGATATGATGGAGATATGATGTAGATATGATGGAGATATGATGGAGATATGATGGAGATATGATGTAGATATGATGGAGATATGATGTAGATATGATGTAGATATGATGGAGATATGATGGAGATATGATGTAGATATGATGGAGATATGATGTAGATATGATGTAGATATGATGTAGATATGATGGAGATATGATGTAGATATGATGGAGATATGATGTAGATATGATGGAGATATGATGGAGATATGATGTAGATATGATGGAGATATGATGTAGATATGATGGAGATATGATGTAGATATGATGTAGATATGATGGAGATATGATGGAGATATGATGTAGATATGATGGAGATATGATGTAGATATGATGGAGATATGATGTAGATATGATGGAGATATGATGGAGATATGATGGAGATATGATGTAGATATGATGGAGATATGATGTAGATATGATGTAGATATGATGGAGATATGATGGAGATATGATGTAGATATGATGGAGATATGATGTAGATATGATGTAGATATGATGTAGATATGATGGAGATATGATGTAGATATGATGGAGATATGATGTAGATATGATGGAGATATGATGGAGATATGATGTAGATATGATGGAGATATGATGTAGATATGATGGAGATATGATGTAGATATGATGTAGATATGATGGAGATATGATGTAGATATGATGGAGATATGATGGAGATATGATGTAGATATGATGGAGATATGATGTAGATATGATGTAGATATGATGGAGATATGATGGAGATATGATGTAGATATGATGGAGATATGATGTAGATATGATGTAGATATGATGTAGATATGATGTAGATATGATGTAGATATGATGGAGATATGATGGAGATATGATGTAGATATGATGGAGATATGATGTAGATATGATGGAGATATGATGTAGATATGATGGAGATATGATGTAGATATGATGTAGATATGATGGAGATATGATGTAGATATGATGGAGATATGATGTAGATATGATGGAGATATGATGGAGATATGATGTAGATATGATGGAGATATGATGTAGATATGATGTAGATATGATGTAGATATGATGGAGATATGATGGAGATATGATGTAGATATGATGTAGATATGATGGAGATATGATGGAGATATGATGTAGATATGATGTAGATATGATGGAGATATGATGGAGATATGATGTAGATATGATGGAGATATGATGGAGATATGATGTAGATATGATGGAGATATGATGTAGATATGATGTAGATATGATGTAGATATGATGTAGATATGATGTAGATATGATGGAGATATGATGTAGATATGATGTAGATATGATGTAGATATGATGTAGATATGATGTAGATATGATGTAGATATGATGGAGATATGATGTAGATATGATGGAGATATGATGGAGATATGATGTAGATATGATGGAGATATGATGTAGATATGATGGAGATATGATGTAGATATGATGTAGATATGATGGAGATATGATGTAGATATGATGGAGATATGATGTAGATATGATGGAGATATGATGTAGATATGATGGAGATATGATGGAGATATGATGTAGATATGATGTAGATATGATGGAGATATGATGTAGATATGATGGAGATATGATGTAGATATGATGTAGATATGATGGAGATATGATGTAGATATGATGTAGATATGATGTAGATATGATGTAGATATGATGTAGATATGATGGAGATATGATGTAGATATGATGGAGATATGATGGAGATATGATGTAGATATGATGGAGATATGATGTAGATATGATGGAGATATGATGTAGATATGATGGAGATATGATGTAGATATGATGTAGATATGATGGAGATATGATGGAGATATGATGTAGATATGATGGAGATATGATGTAGATATGATGGAGATATGATGTAAATATGATGGAGATATGATGGAGATATGATGTAGATATGATGGAGATATGATGTAGATATGATGGAGATATGATGTAGATATGATGTAAATATGATGTAGATATGATGGAGATATGATGTAGATATGATGGAGATATGATGTAGATATGATGGAGATATGATGTAGATATGATGGAGATATGATGGAGATATGATGGAGATATGATGTAGATATGATGGAGATATGATGTAGATATGATGTAGATATGATGGAGATATGATGGAGATATGATGTAGATATGATGGAGATATGATGTAGATATGATGGAGATATGATGGAGATATGATGTAGATATGATGTAGATATGATGTAGATATGATGTAGATATGAGGTAGATATGAGGTAGATATGATGTAGATATGATGTAGATATGATGTAGATATGATGTAGATATGATGGAGATATGATGTAGATATGATGGAGATATGATGTAGATATGATGGAGATATGATGTAGATATGATGGAGATATGATGTAGATATGATGTAGATATGATGTAGATATGATGGAGATATGATGTAGATATGATGGAGATATGATGTAGATATGATGGAGATATGATGTAGATATGATGTAGATATGATGGAGATATGATGTAGATATGATGTAGATATGATGTAGATATGATGGAGATATGATGTAGATATGATGTAGATATGATGGAGATATGATGTAGATATGATGGAGATATGATGTAGATATGATGTAGATATGATGGAGATATGATGTAGATATGATGTAGATATGATGTAGATATGATGTAGATATGAGGTACTCACCGAGCGCGAGCATGTCTTTGTCTTTACATTCGTGCGTGTTCCACTCGTTCTTGCAATGCGCCCACGGCAGATCTCCCTTCAACGAAGCGAACAGGTAGTACAGTGTCCAGCACATAATTATGTTATAGTATATGGCAATCAAGACAGATATTATCAACATGGCAATCCCGCAACCTAAAATACATAAACGAGACAACCACAGATGCGCCATTACTGAGGAGAAGGAAACACAACGACACACAAGGAGCAGCGCAGAGGCACGGGGCGGACGCACACACTGAACACACTGAACACACTCTGAACGAACACACTGAACACACTGAACACACTGAACACACTGAACACACGCTGAACACACAGAACACACGCTGAACACACAGAACACACTGAACACACGCTGAACACACTCTGAACGAACACACTGAACACACGCTGAACACACTGAACACACTGAACACACGCTGAACACACTGAACACACTGAACACACTGAACACACTGAACACACGCTGAACACACAGAACACACTGAACACACGCTGAACACACGCTGAACACACTCTGAACGAACACACTGAACACACGCTGAACACACTGAACACACTGAACACACGCTGAACGCACACTTAACGCACACACTGAACACACTGAACACACACTGAACGCACAAACTGAACACACTGAACACACGCTGAACACACTGAACACACACTGAACACACACTGAACACACACTGAACACACATAACACACACTGAACACACACTGAACATGCACTGAACTCACACTGAACACACACTGAACACACTGAACACGCACTGAACACACGCTGAACACACACTGAACACACTGAACACACGCTGAACACACACTGAATACACTGAACACACTGAACACACGCTGAACTCACACTGAACGCACTGAACACACTGAAAACACTGAACGCACTGAACGCACTGAACACACTGAACACATGCTGAACGCACTGAACGCACTGAACGCACTGAACACACTGAACACACTGAACACATTGAACACACGCTGAACACACTGAACGCACTGAACGCACTGAAAACACTGAACGCACTGAACGCACTGAACACACTGAACACATGCTGAACGCACTGAACGCACTGAACGCACTGAACACACTGAACACATTGAACACACGCTGAACACGCTGAACGCGCTGAATGCACTGAACGCACTGAACACACTGAACACACGCTGAACACACTGAACACACACTGAACGCACTGAAAGCACTGAACTCACTGAACGCACTGAACTCACTGAACGCACTGAACTCACTGAACACACTGAACACACTTAACGCACGCTGAACGCACACTGAACGCACACTGAACACACTGAACACGCTGAACACGCTGAGCACACTCTGAACACACTGAACACACTGAACACATGCTGAACGCACTGAACACGCTGAACATGCTGAACACGCTGAACACACTCTGAACACACTGAACACACTGAACACGCTGAACACACTCTGAACACACTGAACACACTGAACACGCTGAACACACTCTGAACACACTGAACACACTGAACACGCTGAACACACTGAACACACTGAACACACTGAACACGCTGAACACACGACACATACATTTATTCACATGAAGATGAAACATGTGGAATATCAGTGTTTGACTCTGAAACAGCGACACTGGACCTATAGATGGCGCTGTGAGTGTGCGCCAGGGTCACGGGACGCTCTAAAGGTCAGACATGAGAGACAGACAGGGGTTAGGGCAGGGCTATTAGACAGGATTAGGGGTCAGGGGTCAGTTGTGGCACATCGGTCTGGTGTGGCACATGGGTCAGGTGTAGCACATGGGTCAGGTGGAACACGTGTGTCAGGTGGAGCACATGGGTCAGGTGTGGCACATGGGTCAGGTGTAGCACATGTGTCAGGTGGAGCATATGGGTCAGGTGTGGCACATGGGTCAGGTGTAGCACATGTGTCAGGTGGGGCATATGGGTCAGGTGTGGCACATGGGTCAGGTGTAGCACATGTATCAGGTGGAGCATATGGGTCAGGTGTGGCACATGGGTCAGGTGTAGCACATGGGTCAAGTGGAGCACATGGGTCAGGTGGAGCACATGGGTCGGGTGTGGCACATGGGTCAGGTGGAACACATGGGTCAGGTGTGGCACATGGGTCAGGTGGAACACACGGGTTAGGTGTGGCACATGGGTCAGGTGGAACACATGGGTCAGGTGTGGCACATGGGTCAGGTGGAACACGCGGGTCAGGTGTGGCACATGGGTCAGGTGGAACACACGGGTTAGGTGTGGCACATGGGTCAGGTGGAGCACATTTGCACCAGCTTCAGGAAACATTGTTATTCCACTGAATTTGAGTGTTCACATTTTCACTCAATGACTTTGATTTCATGATATTTCTAAACTTAAACAAACATGACCCTGGATGTGCGTCAGCCCAGTGCCTCTGGTGGCCCCTGAGGGCCCTGCAGCCGGGCCCCTGTGGGCCCTTGGGGGCCGGGCAGATTACCTTGCAGAGCCGGGATGCACTTCCACACAGACACGGGCCCCTGGCTCGCAAACTGTCCCAGCGACACCTCCATCAGGAAGATGGGGATCCCAGCGATGCCCAACATGGTCAGGTACGGGATCAGGAAGGCCCCTGGGAACCACAGAAAGAACCAGGAGGCAGAAGAACCACAGTTACTGTATTTATTTGAGCTCTAAACGGGCAGTCGACTCAAACTCTGGTCTGATTTGTCTGGTTCTGAAGCAAACTCACCTCCTCCGTTCTGAAAGGCCAAGTACGGAAACCTCCAGACGTTCCCGAGTCCCACAGCGTAGCCCACCATGGACAAGATGAAGTCCAGTTTGTTGGACCAGTTTCCTCTGGCTTTGTTTTCATCTCCGCCCTCGTCCTCGTCTTCAATCTGTGGAGAAGACAAGAGTGAAACATCAGTCCTCCAGGGGGCGCTGTCCTCAGACACATGAGAGCGTCCTCCAGGGGTGCTGTCCTCAGACACATGTGAGAGTCCTCCAGGGGGCGCTGTCCTCAGACACATGAGAGCGTCCTCCAGGCGGCGCTGTCCTCAGACACATGTGAGCGTCCTCCAGGGGACGCTGTCCTCGGACACATGAGAGCGTCCTCCAGGCGGTGCTGTCCTCAGACACATGAGAGCGTCCTCCAGGGGGCGCTGTCCTCTGACACATGTGAGCGTCCTCCAGGGGGCGCTGTCCTCAGACAAATGAGAGCGTCCTCCAGGGGGCGCTGTCCTCAGACACATGAGAGCGTCCTCCAGGGGGCGCTGTCCTCAGACACATGAGAGCGTCCTCCAGGGGGCGCTGTCCTCTGACACATGTGAGCGTCCTCCAGGGGGCGCTGTCCTCAGACAAATGAGAGCGTCCTCCAGGGGGCGCTGTCCTCAGACACATGAGAGCGTCCTCCATGGGGCGCTGTCCTCAGACACATGTGAGCGTCCTCCATGGGGCGCTGTCCTCAGACACATGTGAGCATCCTCCAGGGGTGCTGTCCTCAGACACATGTGAGCGTCCTCCAGGGGGCGCTGTGCTCAGACACATGTGAGCGTCCTCCAGGGGGCGCTGTCCTCAGACACATGTGAGCATCCTCCAGGGGGCGCTGTCCTCAGACATATGAGAGCGTCCTCCAGGGGGCGCTGTCCTCAGAGACATGTGAGCGTCCTCCAGGGGGCGCTGTCCTCAGACACATGTGAGCGTCCTCCAGGGGGCGCTGTCTTAAGAGACATGTGAGCGTCCTCCAGGGGCGCTGTCCTCAGACACATGAGAGCGTCCTCCAGGGGGCGCTGTCCTCAGACACATGTGAGCGTCCTCCAGGGGGCGCTGTCCTCAGACATATGAGAGCGTCCTCCAGGGGGCGCTGTCCTCAGACACATGAGAGCGTCCTCCAGGGGGCGCTGTCCTCAGACACATGTGAGCGTCCTCCAGGGGGCGCTGTCCTCAGACATATGAGAGCGTCCTCCAGGGGGCGCTGTCCTCAGAGACATGTGAGCGTCCTCCAGGGGGCGCTGTCCTCAGACACATGTGAGCGTCCTCCAGGGGGCGTGCTGTCCTCAGACACATGTGAGCGTCCTCCAGGGGACGCTGTCCTCAGACACATGTGAGCGTCCTCCAGGGGTGCTGTCCTCAGAGACATGTGAGCGTCCTCCAGGGGGCGCTGTCCTCAGACACATGTGAGCGTCCTCCAGGGGGCGCTGTCCTCAGACACATGTGAGCGTCCTCCAGGGGTGATGTCCTCAGACACATGTGAGCGTCCTCCAGGGGACGCTGTCCTCAGACACATGTGAGCGTCCTCCAGGGGTGCTGTCCTCAGAGACATGTGAGCGTCCTCCAGGGGGCGCTGTCCTCAGACACATGTGAGCGTCCTCCAGGGGGCGCTGTCCTCAGACACATGTGAGCGTCCTCCAGGGGTGCTGTCCTCAGACACATGTGAGCGTCCTCCAGGGGGCGCTGTCCTCAGACACATGTGAGCGTCCTCCAGGGGGCGCTGTCCTCAGACACATGTGAGCGTCCTCCAGGGGGCGCTGTCCTCAGACACATGTGAGCGTCCTCCAGGGGGCGCTGTCCTCAGACACATGTGAGCGTCCTCCAGGGGGCGCTGTCCTCAGACACATGTGAGCGTCCTCCAGGGGGCGCTGTCCTCAGACACATGTGAGCGTCCTCCAGGGGGCGCTGTCCTCAGACACATGTGAGCGTCCTCCAGGGGGCGCTGTGACATCAGAGCTGTTTCAAACACATTTAACACACTAATAGTTGAGTGTGTGCTGATGTCATAAAGACACTATATGTTCCAGGATTTTCCTGATTTTTGACGTGTTTCACCTCCTTAACACTTTCACCAATTTCAATAAGTTTCACCTCTTTACGATCGCTTTCACCATCTTAGGAGCTATTACTTCTGACATTTGTACAACTTGTACTTTTTGCATTATTTGCAAAAGTATCAGTATTTTCCCCCATTGAAATGAATGGGAATATATATAAGGATATGAGGAATATTTAATTTTTTGGGGATTTTTATTAATTTTCAATGTCTTTAGATGCAAAAAGTGTTGTGTTTGACCTCGATTGGACAAAAACCCAGGACAAGTACGATTTTGAAAAAAGAAAGTCAAGCGTGGCGGCGCCACTTTGATTCAACATGGCTGACTTCCTGTTTATCATAGAGCGATGCTCCAGGTGTGTTTTACTCCTCACAGGTCAGAGGTCACAGTAGCTCTATCAATATCCCAAGTGTCATGTGCCTAGGCCAAAGATTAAGAGTTTCATGTTTTCTCTTTTATGCTCAAGGTGGCGCTGTTGCGACGGGCGTTCTCACAAGCTCCATTTTATTGGAGTTGGGGCCGAGCCAATGGCGTCTATGTCAGTCTATGAGTCTGAACATAGCATTAGGAATGTATTGTACCTTTTATTTGCAAAATATTATTAAAAACTAGATAATGTGCAATGGCTGAAGCCATTGTGAGTGTCTGCATTCTTGCGTAAAAGTACTACATGTGTGTAAAAGTACTACATGTGTGTACATGTGTGTAAAAGTACTACATGTGTGTACATGTGTGTAAAAGTACTACATGTGTGTACATGTGTGTAAAAGTACTACATGTGTGTACATGTGTGTAAAAGTACTACATGTGTGTACATGTGTGTAAAAGTACTAAATGTGTGTAAAAGTACTACATGTGTGTACATGTGTGTAAAAGTACTACATGTGTGTAAAAGTACTACATGTGTGTACATGTGTGTAAAAGTACTACATGTGTGTACATGTGTGTAAAAGTACTACATGTGTGTAAAAGTACTACATGTGTGTACATGTGTGTAAAAGTACTACATGTGTGTAAAAGTACTACATGTGTGTACATGTGTGTAAAAGTACTAGATGTGTGTACATGTGTGTAAAAGTACTACATGTGTGTGAAAGTACTACAGGTGTGTAAAAGTACTACATGTGTGTCATGTACTACATGTGTGTAAAAGTACTACAGGTGTGTAAAAGTTCTACATGTGTGTAAAAGTACTACATGTGTGTGAAAGTACTACATGTGTGTAAAAGTACTACATGTGTGTAAAAGTACTACATGTGTGTGAAAGTACTACATGTGTGTGAAAGTACTACATGTGTGTAAAAGTACTACATGTGTGTAAAAGTACTACATGTGTGTGAAAGTACTACATGTGTGTAAAAGTACTACATGTGTGTAAAAGTACTACATGTGTGTAAAAGTACTACATGTGTGTGAAAGTACTACATGTGTGTAAAAGTACTACATGTGTGTGAAAGTACTACATGTGTGTGAAAGTACTACATGTGTGTAAAAGTACTACATGTGTGTAGTAAAGTCTTTATTCTTGTTTGGCTCGAGCCATGGAATGGAATGTGAGTCTATTGTTCTTATTCCTGTTCTTCATGTTCAGACTCTGAACATGGATGAAAGTCACACATGGGACATCGACACATCGGGTTCGCCCAAACTCCAATAAAATGGAGCTTGTGGATCCACACGGCGCCGCGCCCCCAGGGCCACGCCCCCAGGGCCGCGCCCCCAGGGCCGCGCCCCCAGGGGAAGAACAATAGACTCCAGTATTCCATTCCATGGCTCGAGCCAAACAAGAATAAAGTCTTTACTACACACATGTAGTACTTTTACACACATGTAGTACTTTTACACACATGAAGTACTTTTACGCAAGAATGCAGACACTTGCAATGGCTTCAGCGATTGCACATTATCTAGTTTTTACTTTTATCCACACAAATATCACACACTTTAAGACTAATTATACTTTTGTGAAGCAAAAATACAATTTTAAGGCAAAAAAATATATATTTTTATTTCAAAGACAAACTGCCGAGTCATTTATAAAACTGTTTTTTGGCTCAAACTGCAGAAAATAGAACTGAAATGTCTATATTTGTACTTTAGACTTTTAACTGCTTCTTATATTCATATTGTTTGTGTTTAAACTGTTTATATCTCACTCAGAACCTTCATCATGTTGTGTTTTATGCTCAGAACAGTTAAAGCCACTTTGGACCCTCGGACCCGGGACCCTCGGGACCCTCGGGACCCTCGGACGTACCGGAGCCACACTGGTCACATGATCCACAAGTGACACGTTTAATGGTCCGTTTCATTCCAGGACGTTGAACTAAATCACCACTGAAAATATTTAAACCAGTGAGAGTTAAAAATATTTGTACCTAAATATACGAAATAAATACTTTGGAATATTTCACTTTTTGTCTCGAGTCCTTCTATTTTATGTTTGATTTCAAAAGCCAGTTTAACTTTTACTTTAGGCCCAAACATGAAAGAAAAGCTCATCTAAGGACAACACTAACGACAGCAGGCGCCACGGCAACAGGAACATAACAGACTTTAGACTTTAGAGTTTTTACTGACACAGCAAAAAAATGACAACAAATAAAGCTCAACACTGTGAAATAACAGGCGACGGTTGTGATGGCGACGGTTGTGATGGCGACGGTTGTGATGGCGACGGTTGTGATGGCGACGGTTGTGATGGCGACGGTTGTAATGGCGACGGTTGTGATGGCGACGGTTGTGATGGCGACGGTTGTGATGGCGACGGCTGTGATGGCGACGGTTGTGATGGCGACGGTTGTGATGGCGACGGTTGTGATGGCGACGGTTGTGATGGCGACGGTTGTGATGGCGACGGTTGTGATGGCGACGGTTGTGATGGCGACGGTTGTGATGGCGACGGTTGTGATGGCGACGGTTGTGATGGCGACGGTTGTGATGGCGACGGCTGTGATGGCGACGGTTGTGATGGCGACGGCTGTGATGGCGACGGCTGTGATGGCGACGGTTGTGATGGCGACGGTTGTGATGGCGACGGTTGTGACATGAGCCGAGGCCGTGACGAGGTCATGTTCAGTTTTGTGGCTTCTCAGACGCAGTGATAATTAGAACATCATCAATATATTTTTAAAGCCCATTTTTCTAACCCACGGGCCCCTCACACAAATAGACACAAATATAAAAGTCTGGAGTAATTAAACTCCTCCGTGTTATCACGCGCGTGCGCGCGGTGCTAATGACCCGCAATCTCCGGTCACGCACCGGAACGCGCCACCGCCGCCTCCCGGCGCTTTGAGGCGCGCTCAACTGAAGCGAATACAAGGCGCGTGTGATTATGTCACGCGCGGAAATGAAATCATGTCACGAGCGTGTGAGGGGGAGGGAGGGGGGGGCAGGGGGAGGGAGGGGGAGGGAGGGTGCACGAGGAGGGTCCTGGCGCGGGAAAGGAGAAGAGTGGCGGGAAAAGGGAGTTTGGAAAGTGTGCGCGCGCGTTTCGGAGACGCGTGGACAGGATGCGTTTGACGCGGGGCCCGGGCCCTCACGCAGAGCGGCCCGGGCCCTCACGCACCCTCACGCAGAGCGGCCCGGGCCCTCACGCAGTGCAGCCCGGGCCCTCACGCAGTGCAGCCCGGGCCCTCACGCAGAGCGGCCCGGGGCCTCACGCAGAGCGGCCCGGGCCCTCACGCACACTCACGCAGAGCGGCCCGGGCCCTCACGCAGTGCAGCCCGGGCCCTCACGCACCCTCACGCAGTGCAGCCCGGGCCCTCACGCAGAGCGGCCCGGGGCCTCACGCAGAGCGGCCCGGGCCCTCACGCACACTCACGCAGTGCAGCCCGGGCCCTCACGCAGGTCTGGCCCTCAGGAGCTCCGAGAGGAGAAAATAAAGAATCAACACTAGACACAAAGTGTTTGTTCCAGACGGTCATAAATCTGCTCTGACCCAATGAAATAAAGCAAATAAAAAGTGACCGATAAAGTGTTATTATTGTGATTAATATTATTATTATTATTATTATTAATATTATTATTATTAGAGTAATGACGTCATCACAGCTCGTAGAGAACAGTGCGTGAAACGGTGGGCTCTAAAGGCTCATCATTCTGTGGAGGCCCAGGATGCGCGCGGGAACACGAGGACGCAGGCTCCGCCCCTCATGTAGGCTCCACCCCTCTTTTAAAACTTAAACATCAGGAGAAGTCTGAAGAAGAAGAAGAAGAAGAAGAAGAAGAAGAAGAAGAAGAAGAAGAAGAAGAAGAAGAAGAAGAAGAAGAAGAAGAAGAAGAAGAAGAAGAAGAAGAAGAAGAAGAAGAAGAAGAAGAAGTGTTGACCGTCACAGAGACTCCCCTGGAGCTTTAGCACAAACAAAGCTTATTTAGATGTTACATTGTGACAGACTGAGAAACATCTGAGGAAAAGTTAGATATTTGCTCATTATTTAAAGAGTTTCCTCTTTGAGGGACAGAAAAGAGCCCTCGAACTTTATCCGATAAAACCACCATATTTTATTGAAACACCATCAATTAAAATACAGATATGATTTGAACTGATGGAGATCCACAGAACCAACATTTGTCCTCATGTGAGCCGAGCTGCAGACCAGGACCGAGGCCCAGGACCGAGGCCCAGGACCGAGGCCCAGGACTGAGGCCCAGGACTGAGGCCCAGGACCTCATAATCACTCTTTCTTTTGGTCTTGTTTGATCAGCGCCGGACCGGGCAGCACCGGGCAGTACCGGGCAGTACCGGGCAGTACCGGGCAGTACCGGGCAGTACCGGACAGTTCTGGACAGTACCGGGAAGTACCGGGAAGTACCGGGCAGTGCCGTTTTTCCCATACAAACAAAAGTGAAACAGACAAAAAAGCTGCTTTAACTTGTGTTGTTTTTATAATAAAATATAAAGTGTGAAGTATTTGAAGTATTCAGAATATTCTGGTAAAGTATCCTCCGGTGCAGCGGGACTTACCGTGGCGCTGGGCCCGGGCTGCACGCTCGCGCTGCCGTCTGTGCCCAGGATGATGGTGGTCTGGCTCATGGTCTGGATCGGGTTCTGGCTCGGGACGGTCCAGTTGTTCTGCTCCGGAGGCGGTGGGGCCGGGGCCGGGGCCGGGGTCTTGAAGGTCCCGTAGGCCCGGTTACTGTCCGCGTCCCCGGTTCTCTCCGCCAAACTTCTGCTGTCGTTGTTGGCGGCGTGCGCGCTGCTGTCGGCCCGGTGTGCTCCGTCGGGCTGCGGGGGGCTCGGAGCTGCGGGAGCCGTGGAGAAGCTGCCCGGTGCTGGGACACTCGGGGCCGGCTTGGACATGTCCCGCTGCTCGTGGAGGTCCTGCGGAGACACGGACACAGCGTCAGGAGCGGCACGGACACAGACCGGGAGAGTGCGTGCGCGGCTACGTCTGTGCGTGAACGTGTGTGAATGTGCGTGAATGTGCGTGAATGTGCGTGAACGTGCGTGAATGTGCGTGAATGTGCGTGAACGTGCCTGAATGTGCGTGAACGTGCGTGAACGTGCGTGAATGTGCGTGAACGTGCGTGAACGTGCGTGAACGTGCGTGAATGTGCGTGAATGTGCGTGAATGTGCGTGAACGTGCGTGAACGTGCGTGAATGTGCGTGAATGTGCGTGAAGCGAAGCGCAGGTGACGCGACGTTTCATTCATCACTTCTGGAGTTTCCCGCGGCGCAACATTAAAGTCAAAAGTTAAAAAAAGCTGATCATAAAAGCTGAGCTTTGTGTGAACCTCAGATGTTGAGTTTAGTCTCTTGGAAACATTTGGAGACATTTTATTTCGAATCCCTCGAAAGCCTAAACATACGCGCATGCGCGACCACGTTTCCCACAGGGTCAAGAGTATTAATACAATGTAGCAGTGGATCAAATCAGCTGTACAAGGGCCTATGAGTGGGGGCCTCTGAGCGGGGGCCTCTGTGTGGGGGCCTCTGAGCGGGGCCTCTGTGTGGGGGCCTCTGAGCGGGGCCCCCGGGACCGGTCATTACTACACAAAAAACATGCACAATAGGTAAAAACCTCCAGCAGGTCCTGACCATCAGCATAAAGATCTGGAGCTGGTCCCGGGCTCCTGAGGAGAGGCCCCAGAGGCTCTGAACATGGGTCAAACGCAGAGGACAAATTTCCTTACAGAGACAATAAAGTGTATAAATGAATCCTTATTATGCGTTGATTTGGACAAACTGTACATTTGTTTACATATTAAGGCTGTTTTTATTTTTATTCTTATCTTATTGTTATTTTGATCCTACAGCAGATTTAAATTGTTTCTCTTTTTTACTTATTCATTGTTTTATGTTGCACCAGGACAAGTTCCTGTTCATGACAATGAGAATAAACCTTTTGTGATTCTGATTCTTTCTGAAATTAACAGTTTTCAGTTTATAAAAGAACATGAGTCTGAGTCAGGCCGAGTCTTTAAAGCTGCACTGCGGAAAACACCGGACACACGGGACACGCACGGGACACGCACGGGACACACACGGGACACGCACGGGACACGCACGGGACACGCACGGGACACGCACGGGACACGAGGCTTAACACCGGATTTTAGCCTTTGAAGTGGAGATTTAAGAACATTAAACGTTCTCATCACATTGTGACATGAACAATAAGAACTTTGACCCTTTGTCCAGGAGCTGAAGTGTCCAGGAGCTGAAGTGTCCAGGAGCTGAAGTGTCCAGGAGCTGAAGTGTCCAGGAGCTGAAGTGTCCAGGAGCTGAAGTGTCCAGGAGCTGAAGTGTCCAGGAGCTGAAGTGTCCAGGAGCTGAAGTGTCCAGGAGCTGAAGTGTCCAGGCGCTGAAGTGTCAAGACGCTTAAAGTCTGAATACCTGAAAACACGAGTTCTTTGTTTCCTCTGGACCTGGATCACACTCAAGAGTCACGACTGCAGCAAACCGACCCGCACGCGCCCAGTCCACGGCCACGCGCGCGCGCGCGCACGCGCCTCACATTGATTCGCGTGAGATTGGAGAAAGATTGAATTAACGCCGGCTCCATTCGCTGCGCGGTAAAAGTGCTGAATGCGCGGATCTACTGTCCCGGAGCCGCGGCGGAGGTGACGTGACGTGACGGGGGGAACGCGCGCGGGGACCGGGGGGAGGAGCGGGGGGAGATTTGTGCTGGATTCTTTAATTTTACGGACCATTTCCCGCGGTGTCATTGAGCGGTGCTGCTTTATGGTCGACACAATCTGCTGCAGTGTCCCGAGGGACCGGGGCTCCGAGCCGGGCCACGGGAGAAGCGACAGGGGCTCAGGGCTCAGAACGGGGACCGGGGACTGACCGGGGACTGACCGGGGACTGACCGGGGACAGACCGGGGACAGACTGGGACATGGAGTAAGATCTGGGTTTGAGAACGAGAATAAACAAGAACAGCCAAGAGGGGCCATGAGCGGGGATAGACCGGGGATAGACCGGGGATAGACCGGGGATAGACCGGGGATAGTCCGGGGATAGACCGGGGATAGACCGGGGATAGACCGGGGATAGACCGGGGATAGTCCGGGGATAGACCGGGGATAGACCGGGGATAGACCGGGGAATTCCTGTGGATTCTGCTTCGTTTATTTAGTTCTCTCTTTTCATGTGGATTTTTTCCAGCTCGTTTGTTGTGGTCATCACCGGAGAAGAGAACAAAATATAGATGAATTAAGATTATTCAATTAAAAAATAAAAGATGTTTCCTGGAGGCCGGTGAGTCCAGATTAAAAAACAGTTTTCAGTTTCAACATTTCCAAACGTTGATTTTGGAAAGAATTCACTGTTAAATTAAAGCTGATTGTTCCAGAGGCAGAAAAGAAAGAAGCTTAAACACTTTAAACACTTTAAACACTTTAAACACTTTAAACACTTTAAACACTTTAAACACTTTAAACACTTTAAACACTTCCGGTCCGATTCCGCCGCGTCAAAGCCGCAGCTGCGCCTCGTTCACGGTGTGTTAGTGTTTTTATACTTATATACTTATACTTATAACGGTTGTTATAAGTGTTTTTATGTTTCATATTTGTGAACATTGTCCCTTAGTTAAAAGTTAAAAGTAATTCAAAGTTAGATGTATTTTCTGGGCCTCAGACGTTTGAGTGACAGACGCAATAAATGATAATAATGATAATTATAATAATAATGATAATAATAATAATAATAATAATAATAATCCTTTCAGAATAATCTATTTCCGTTTCAGATGAAAATGTAGTTGATTATAAGCATTTGTACAAATGCTGATTCAGCAAAATCCCGTTCAACAAAAAGGAAAAACCAGAGGAAAGAAGAGCAAATGTAAAAGACACTTTATAATCTGCGGACTAAAGTCTTTGAATACTCAATAAACCTTTAGTTATGTTTACTTATTATCATTAATAATAATAATAATAATAATATTACCATTATTATTAATATTATTATTATTATTATTAATTATAATAATATCAGCTGTAAAAGGATTAGAAAGAAAACATCAGCAGGATTCTAGAAAATACTTTCAGCATTTTTTAAAAACAAAATAAATGAATAAAATTGCTGACTTGGCAAATATTCTCAGTGACACGCGCAGGTCCAAACAAACCAATGTTTCTCTCCTGCGGCCGCGTCATCAGAACCTCACGGTTCCGTCCAGATGAACATCTCCAAACCTTCCGCACGTCACGTCCGCGCAGGGCGCGCGGCACGGGCGGCACGGGCGGCACGCGCGGCACGGGCGGCACGGGCGGCACGGGCGGCACGCGCGGCACGGGCGGCACGGGCGGCACGCGCGGCACGGGTGGTACAGTACGCGCAGGAAAACGCTGATGCGGCAGAATGTCGCAGTGAAGCGCGTGGGCTCACGACACGCGCACTTCTTTGTCCCGGGCCAAACGGGACCAAACAGGACACAGACCCGTGTGTGGTGGGGGAGACGGTACCGGGAGGACACGGTACCGGGAGGACACAGATGAACACGTGTTTTCTGTGAAACCGCAGATTTTCTGTCACAAAACAAACTCCAAACAACGGAAAGAACATGAAGTGAATTCTGAGCCTGGTTCAGATCAAACATTTGAACTCGTCCCGTGATGCATTTGAGTTCAGAACTGTACAAAGTAAAGCGCGCGCTCCGTGCGTAATGACGCAAAGCGAGTTTCAGCACCGCGGACAGCGACACTTTTACACTAAACTTTAACTTAGCTTTTCACTTTTCACTCTTTTTTCCCCCAAGACAAAGTTGCACTTTGACACTTCTGTCAGTGAAAATCCCACAGACAAACCCCCAGCGCGGCCGGAGCGCGCGACAGACTCACCATGAGTGAAGCGGCGGCGGCGGCGGCGGCGGCGGCGGCGGGACGGAAACAATCCGCGGGACTCACGCTGCAGAGCGCGACTGTGGCTGCGACAAAAGCGCCAAAGCTTTTCTACTTCTGCCGCGCGGAAACAGGGGCGTGCGTGGGCCGTGCGTGGGCCGTGCGTGGGCCGTGCGTGGGCCGTGCGTGGGCCGTGCGTCAGAGTCCAAGAGGCGTGTGCGCGCGTGAGGAGCGCACGAGCGCAAGGTGCCCTTCGCGTGACATTTTCTTGATAATAGGAGTTTGATAAATCATTGGCCTTGACTTTTTTTAAACGGGACAAAGCGGAAGCGGCACGTGGGGGCGGGGCCTCCGCGCACATGCGTCAGTGAAGTTAAGGCGCGCGCACCTTGTACAGTATCATCGTCATCATCAGGAGTCTGAAGAGCCTCCAAAAGAAGGGCCAAAGTCTGACACAGTCTGAAAGACCCAGGGGCCAGAAGGAGGGGCCAGAAGGAGGGGCCAGAAGGAGGGGCCAGAAGGAGGGGCCAAAAGGAGGGGCCAGAAGGAGGGGCCAGAAGGAGGGGCCAAAAGGAGAATGAGAAGAGGTTTATTTCCATCGTCAATGAACAGAATTCACAAACACAGAAGTCGCTTTGGTGTAACATAAAACACTGAGAAATGAATAAAGTACATTTAAAAGTCCAAAAGAAAAACTATTTAAATCTAATGAAGACAAATGTTTTTACAGTTGAGTTACAGAAAGTGACGGTGACGTTTCTGTGAGTGAAGTATTTGTGGAGCAGGTGATACTGTATTTATATTATAATTATTTACACATTAATACTTACATTAGCTTTAAGAGAAGGAGATCTAAACCAGGCCCGGTCCAGGCCCGGTCCAGGCCCGGTCCAGGCCCGGTCCAGGCCCGGTCCAGGCCCGGTCCAGGCCCGGTCCAGGCCCGGTCCAGGCCCGCTTTACATTAAAACCCAGCGGTCCAAACTTCTGCTGATGTTTGTTAAAAGAAGAG
This sequence comes from Eucyclogobius newberryi, assembly GCF_026437365.1. Taxonomy (NCBI): domain Eukaryota; kingdom Metazoa; phylum Chordata; class Actinopteri; order Gobiiformes; family Gobiidae; genus Eucyclogobius; species Eucyclogobius newberryi. The sequence continues at coordinate 2,176,054 of NW_027316167.1, forward strand.
TCTAAAAATAACCACTACATTTTACACCTTCTGCACCAGAGGAAGAGGAGGAAGAGGAGGAAGAGGAGGAAGAGGGGAGGAAGAGGAGGAAGAGAGGGGGAAGAGGAGGAAGAGGAGGAAGAGGAGGAAGAGAGGAGGAAGAGGAGGAAGAGAGGAGGAAGAGAGGAGGAAGAGAGGAGGAAGAGAGGGGGAAGAGGAGGAAGAGGAGGAAGAGGAGGAAGAGGAGGAAGAGAGGAGGAAGAGGAGGAAGAGAGGGGGAAGAGGAGGAAGAGGAGGAAGAGGAGGAAGAGAGGAGGAAGAGGAGGAAGAGAGGAGGAAGAGAGGAGGAAGAGAGGAGGAAGAGAGGAGGAAGAGGAGGAAGAGGAAGAGGAGGAAGAGATGAGGAAGAGGAAGAGGAGGAAGAGAGGAGGAAGAGAGGAGGAAGAGAGGGGGAAGAGAGGAGGAAGAGGAGGAAGAGAGGAGGAAGAGGAGGAAGAGAAGAGGAAGAGGAGGAAGAGAGGAGGAAGAGGAGGAAGAGGAGGAAGAGAAGAGGAAGTGGAGGAAGAGAGGAGGAAGAGGAGGAAGAGAGGAGGAAGAGAGGGGGAAGAGGAGGAAGAGGAGGAAGAGGAGGAAGAGGAGGAAGAGAGGAGGAAGAGAGGAGGAAGAGGAGGAAGAGAGGAGGAAGAGAGGAGGAAGAGGAGGAAGAGGAGGAAGAGGAGGAAGAGAGGAGGAAGAGAGGAGGAAGAGGAGGAAGAGAGGAGGAAGAGAGGAGGAAGAGGAGGAAGAGAGGAGGAAGAGAGGAGGAAGAGGAGGAAGAGAGGAGGAAGAGAGGAGGAAGAGAGGAGGAAGAGAGGAGGAAGAGGAGGAAGAGGAAGAGGAGGAAGAGATGAGGAAGAGGAGGAAGAGAGGAGGAAGAGGAAGAGGAGGAAGAGAGGAGGAAGAGAGGGGGAAGAGAGGAGGAAGAGGAGGAAGAGAGGAGGAAGAGGAGGAAGAGAAGAGGAAGAGGAGGAAGAGGAGGAAGAGGAGGAAGAGGAGGAAGAGAAGAGGAAGTGGAGGAAGAGAGGAGGAAGAGGAGGAAGAGGAAGAGAGGAAGAAGAGGAGGAAGAGAGGAGGAAGAGGAGGAAGAGAGGAGGAAGAGGAGGAAGAGAGGAGGAAGAGGAGGAAGAGAGGAGAGGAGGAAGAGAGGAGGAAGAGGAGGAAGAGAGGAGGAGGAGAGGAGAAAGAGGAGGAAGAGAGGAGGAAGAGATGAGGAAGAGGAGGAAGAGAGGAGGAAGAGGAGGAAGAGAGGAGGAAGAGGAGGAAGAGAGGAGGAAGAGGAGGAAGAGAGGAGGAAGAGGAGGAAGGGAAGAGAGGAGGAAGAGAGGAGGAAGAGAGGAGAAAGAGGAGGAAGAGAAGAGGAAGAGGAGGAAGAGAGGAGGAAGAGAAGAGGAAGAGGAGGAAGAGAGGAGGAAGAGGAGGAAGAGGAGGAAGAGAGGAGGAAGAGGAGGAAGAGAGGAGGAAGAGGAGGAAGAGGAAGAGAGGAAGAAGAGGAGGAAGAGAGGAGGAAGAGAGAGGAGGAAGAGGAGGAAGAGAGGAGGAAGAGGAGGAAGAGAGGAGGAAGAGAGGAGGAAGAGGAGGAAGAGGAAAAGAGGAAGAAGAGGAGGAAGAGAGGAGGAAGAGAGAGGAGGAAGAGGAGGAAGAGAAGAATAAAAAGAGGGGAAAAGCAGTGGAGGTTTTCATAAAGCAACAATCGTTCAAGTGTGAGGTCACGTGATCTCGCTCCTCAGCCAATCACAGGCCAGGAGGGAGGCACTGCAATGCGCTTGGAGTGGAATACTACTGAAATACAACAACTACTGTACATGTACACGAGACAGAAGAATACTACTGAAATACTACAACTACTGTACATGTACACGAGACAGAGGAATACTACTGAAATACTACAACTACTGTACATGTACACGAGACAGAGGAATACTACTGAAATACTACAACTACTGTACATGTACACGAGACAGAGGAATACTACTGAAATACTACAACTACTGTACATGTACACGAGACAGAGGAATACTACTGAAATACTACAACTACTGTACATGTACACGAGACAGAGGAATACTACTGAAATACTACAACTACTGCACATGTACACGAGACAGAGGAATACTACTGAAATACTACAACTACTGCACATGTACACGAGACAGAGGAATACTACTGAAATACTACAACTACTGTACATGTACACGAGACAGAGGAATACTACTGAAATACTACAACTACTGTACATGTACACGAGACAGTGGAATACTACTGAAATACAACAACTACTGTACATGTACACGAGACAGTGGAATACTACTGAAATACAACAACTACTGTACATGTACACGAGACAGAGGAATACTACTGAAATACTACAACTACTGCACATGTACACGAGACAGAGGAATACTACTGAAATACTACAACTACTGTACATGTACACGAGACAGAGGAATACTACTGAAATACAACAACTACTGTACATGTACACGAGACAGTGGAATACTACTGAAATACTACAACTACTGTACATGTACACGAGACAGAGGAATACTACTGAAATACAACAACTACTGTACATGTACACGAGACAGAGGAATACTACTGAAATACTACAACTACTGTACATGTACACGAGACAGAGGAATACTACTGAAATACTACAACTACTGTACATGTACACGAGACAGAGGAATACTACTGAAATACTACAACTACTGTACATGTACACGAGACAGAGGAATACTACTGAAATACTACAACTACTGTACATGTACACGAGACAGAGGAATACTACTGAAATACTACAACTACTGCACATGTACACGAGACAGAGGAATACTACTGAAATACTACAACTACTGCACATGTACACGAGACAGTGGAATACTACTGAAATACTACAACTACTGTACATGTACACGAGACAGAGGAATACTACTGAAATACTACAACTACTGTACATGTACACGAGACAGAGGAATACTACTGGAATACTACAACTACTGTACATGTACACGAGACAGAGGAATACTACTGAAATACTACAACTACTGTACATGTACACGAGACAGAGGAATACTACTGAAATACAACAACTACTGTACATGTACACGAGACAGAGGAATACTACTGAAATACTACAACTACTGCACATGTACACGAGACAGAGGAATACTACTGAAATACAACAACTACTGTACATGTACACGAGACAGAGGAATACTACTGAAATACTACAACTACTGTACATGTACACGAGACAGAGGAATACTACTGAAATACTACAACTACTGCACATGTACACGAGACAGAGGAATACTACTGAAATACTACAACTACTGTACATGTACACGAGACAGAGGAATACTACTGAAATACTACAACTACTGTACATGTACACGAGACAGAGGAATACTACTGAAATACTACAACTACTGTACATGTACAGGAGACAGAAGAATACTACTGAAATACTACAACTACTGTACATGTACACGAGACAGAGGAATACTACTGAAATACTACAACTACTGTACATGTACACGAGACAGAGGAATACTACTGAAATACTACAACTACTGTACATGTACACGAGACAGAGGAATACTACTGAAATACAACAACTACTGTACATGTACAGGAGACAGAAGAATACTACTGAAATACTACAACTACTGTACATGTACACGAGACAGAGGAATACTACTGAAATACTACAACTACTGTACATGTACAGGAGACAGAAGAATACTACTGAAATACTACAACTACTGTACATGTACACGAGACAGAGGAATACTACTGAAATACTACAACTACTGTACATGTACACGAGACAGAGGAATACTACTGAAATACTACAACTACTGCACATGTACACGAGACAGAGGAATACTACTGAAATACTACAACTACTGTACATGTACACGAGACAGAGGAATACTACTGAAATACTACAACTACTGTACATGTACACGAGACAGAGGAATACTACTGAAATACTACAACTACTGTACATGTACACGAGACAGAGGAATACTACTGAAATACTACAACTACTGTACATGTACACGAGACAGAGGAATACTACTGAAATACAACAACTACTGTACATGTACACGAGACAGAGGAATACTACTGAAATACTACAACTACTGTACATGTACAGGAGACAGAAGAATACTACTGAAATACTACAACTACTGTACATGTACACGAGACAGAGGAATACTACTGAAATACTACAACTACTGTACATGTACACGAGACAGAGGAATACTACTGAAATACTACAACTACTGTACATGTACACGAGACAGAGGAATACTACTGAAATACTACAACTACTGTACATGTACACGAGACAGAGGAATACTACTGAAATACAACAACTACTGTACATGTACACGAGACAGAGGAATACTACTGAAATACTACAACTACTGTACATGTACACGAGACAGAGGAATACTACTGAAATACTACAACTACTGTACATGTACACGAGACAGAGGAATACTACTGAAATACTACAACTACTGTACATGTACACGAGACAGAGGAATACTACTGAAATACTACAACTACTGTACATGTACACGAGACAGTGGAGTGGAATACTACTATTTTTACAGAAACAGTTTTGAGAAGTACAATCCAAACAAAGTATTTCATGAGTTCATTTTCCTTCATCATTTCCACAGAGTATTCAATATTATATGTTTATATTGATAATCTGATTACGCCAGAAATCAGATTATGATCATAAAGAGTGTGTTTGAGTCAGTGAAGAAGACGAAGACGACGAAGACGGCGAAGACGGTGAAGACCATCTCTTAGTTGGAGACGTTTCAGAGCTGAAGTGATATATATATATATATATATATATATATATATGTGACTGACCGTGGCTAATCCAGTTACATGTCTACCCGGAGACATTTTGAGTTATTCACGGATTCTGAAAGTGTGAATTCAAAGCTTTCCAATGATGTCTCACTCATGTAGATCTGATCATATTTGAGTAAGTTGTGGTCATTTGAATGTAAACAACTCTCAAACCCATTCACTGAGAAAACGGCCTCTAAAGTTTCTCACCGGAGTGAGCCCAGAGTCACAGGGGGCGGGGCTCATTTGCATCTCATTGAGATAAGCCCTCCCCCTGTCACACTGACACCACCTCCCCCTACAGCTGTCACTCAAGACTCAAGAGGAGTGTTGTTATTGATGGTAACTGGACTCTAATCAGAATTAGAAGTTACTATATTAAAATGGAAATACTTGGATTACAAAAGGCCCTGAATAGAATCAAAGAATCAGAATCAGAATAGGGTTCATTGCATTTGTCGATAAACATAATTCACAGGTGATTCACCAACAATGGTGCACTGAATGATTCAACACAAACAACAAAAGATAAGATAAAATAGCCTTTAATGTTACAACGCAGTAGATACAGGGGGAAAGGACAGTAACTTATAGGAAGTTTAAAAAACACTCTTAATAGAAGAACTCTTATAAACAGATGCCAGGGCCAGGTATACGAACTGCAACGGGTCCATGGCTTTGAATATATGAGATATGAGATAATAGATATGATATGTACACCACCAGAGTCCAATTACATCAGAGATCACATCCTCATCCTCTTCTTCCTCTGTGCACTCTTCTGTGCTGTGACTCTCGGCTCTTGGCATCAAAGCTGTAAACAAATAACAGGACATTTAAGAAATGGCTAACTATTTCACATAAAACACTCATTAACTATTTTATTTTTTAACACAATGTGAGAGTTTCAATATAAATACCTGAAGTGCTGATAACTCTTGATCTTTGGAAGCCGTCTGAAGAAGGGACTCAGATGCTTCTGCCAGTCCAAGTTCTTGACAAACACTTTGCCATCCGCCGTTCCAACAAGCTGTGGGATATTGAGGTGAGACTCAGGAGAGCTGTTTTCCACTCCCTGATGACAAGGGCGACACTGTAAAAAAAATGAGAACAGAAGAAACATATCTTAAGCAGAGAGCAGCACTGAAGTTTTGCCAGGCTAATGTTTACACATTACAGTAGTCAAATAATATAAACTAACCTCAGCGATGTCTTCCAAAGTGTCAACCCTGGTCTTCATGTATGCTCGCTTGATAATCTGATGATCTGTGCGTGGCCTGCAGCTTCTGATGTGTGGGAGAAGCTGTTTCCACAGTGATCTGAAGCTTGATGTACAAACTGCAGGCTCACCTGAAAAACAGATGTTGCTTATGGTTAATTATACTCTAATCATTAAAACATGAAAATCACCAAAATAATGTTTTACACTTACCACGCTCCTTAGCAGACTTCACGTAGAGACAGGTCATGTCAGTCAGGGTGTCTTTGCCAATTCTGAAAAGGGGGATAAAAGGATTAGGGTTAACAGTAATATGGGAATAACACGCTTCACAGATAACAGTTCACATTGTGACGTTAACGGTGTATTTAAGATGCAAAACGCGGAGATATTGGGACATCTGCCCTCGGCTAGCGGGGCTAGCTAGCTCACTTGAGATAACACTGCTCGTAAAAGCAAAACACTTGCAGAACAGCACACCAAAACATAAACATACACTCGAGTTTAAAACCGGCGCACATTAAAGTGATTAAAAGCGGGTGTTTTAGTCGCAAAGCTTACCTGGTTCAGCCGTCCTGTTGTCTCTCCCAACACCGTGCACGGAGAGACACACAGGAAGCTGATAATGGCCAGGCAAGCGCGTGATTGGTTCGAGTGACGCAGTGCGTGCGTGACGTGCAACGTACGTAAGCCACGTGACCAGAAGTGGTATCGGGAGTTGTAGTTTTTTTCTCTTCCCTCGCCGAAAAATAACCCGATAACATAGCAAAGTTTAGCTTACAACTTAGCTCCGAATAGCTGCGTTTAGCTCCAGGCTGTGGGGCTAACAGCCGGTTTAGCACCATAAAACACACACAAAGCACGACCCACACAACCCACGGGCCAACCCACGCCGAAAAATAACCCGATAACATAGCAAAGTTTAGCTTACAACTTAGCTCCGAATAGCTGCGTTTAGCTCCGGGCTGTGGGCCTAACAGCAGGTTTAGCACCATAAAACAGACACAAAGCACGACCCACGGGTCAAGAAATACTACATAAGTATATAATTTGTACAGACAAAACGCCGAAAAATAACCCGAAAACATTTCAAAGTTTAGCTTACAACTTAGCTCCGAATAGCTGCGTTTAGCTCCGGGCTGTGGGGCTAACAGCCGGTTTAGCACCATATAATAGACACAAAGCACGACCCACACAACCCACGGGCTAACCCACGCCGAAAAATAACCCGATAACATGGTGATAACAGCAAGTAGTCACATTAAGCCCGTATTGCAGAGTGCACTGAAGCAACATGTTAGCTTAGCATTAGCTCCACCGGAGCAGACAAGTAAGATTCTAAAGTGATCACGAGACCGCCTTAAAACACAGCGTTAAAGCAATAATTTAGTAGTAAAGTAAAAGTGTACCTGAGTAAACAGTTCCGTTGCAATGTAGTCCAGGAAATGTAAGCTCTGAAGACTGTGCTCTGCAGACGGTCTGGAGTAATGAGAGGAAAACACGGAGCAGCAGCTGCCATGCGGATCACAGCTGATTGGTGGAAAATGTAAACAACACGTTGGCTAGAAAAAGGTGACGCCCCCCAGGAGAGCAGGAAAAAGACCCGAAAACTCCACATTTTTAACAGCTTAATGTATACGTTTAAGACAACCAATAGTGTTATCTGAAGCACACAGGGGCTTATTCATAACTTCAACTAGCACATTCTGCAAAGAAATGAAAATCACAAATTTGGGGAAAAAAAAGTAAAATGCTGTTTTTCTCAGTTTCACCGAGGCCGACATGGTCCGACAATTGCGGTGGCGAGTCACATATATATATATATATATATATATATATATATATATATATATATATATATATAGACCAAGGAGATGGTGGTGGATTTCCGCAGACGCCACGCCCCCCTCACCAGAGAACATCCAGGGACGGGACATTGAGACAGTGACTCATACAAGGACCTGGTGTTTCATCTGAACCACAAACTGGACTCATAACACAGACTGAACAGGACGAGCCAGAGTCGACTCCACCTCCTGAGGACACTCAGGTCTTTTGGAGTGACAGGGCCGCTCCTGACAGGGCCATTCCTGACAGGGTCACTCCTGACAGGGCCACTCCTGACAGGGCCACTCCTGACAGGGCCACTCCTGACAGGGCCACTCCTGACAAGGCCATTTCTGACAGGGCCGCTCCTGACAGGGCCGCTCCTGACAGGGCCGCTCCTGACAGGGCCGCTCCTGACAGGGCCACTCCTGACAGGGCCGCTCCTGAAGACCTTCTCCTCCTCTGTGGTGCATCAGCTCCTGTAGGTGTGGTCATCACAGAGGAAGAAGCTGGACACAGCTCTGTCCTGGGCTGTGCTCTGGACTCGGTGCAGGAGGTGGGGGACAGAAGGGTCCTGGCTAAACTCACATCTATGCTGGACCATGAGTGTCGCCCCCTGCAGGACACTCTGTCCCCTGCAGAACACTCTGTCCCCTGCAGGACACTCTGTCCCCTGCAGGACACTCTGTCCCCTGCAGGACACTCTGTCCCCTGCAGAACACTCTGTCCCCTGCAGGACACTCTGTCCCCTGCAGGACACTCTGTCCCCTGCAGGACACTCTGTCCTCTCTGGAGAGCAGCTTCAGTGAGAGACTGATCCACCCTCGCTGTGTGAAGGAAAGGTTTCGCAGGTCTTTCCTTCTGCTGCTGTCAGACTTTATAACAAACACTGTTAGTCCTGAACACTCACAATACTGACCTAACCATGTGTGTCATATGTGCAATTACTGTGAATTTCATGTGCAATCCATGTGCCGTCGTGACACATATTCATGTGCAATTACTGTCGTGATCACATGACATGGTATTTATGTATTTATTTATTTATTTGTCTATGTGAGTTTTCATTTATTTATAGGAGATCTTCTACTGAAAGTGTTTTTCAGACTTCCTATAAGTGATCTGTTCTTCTGTATCAACCTCTGTATCTTCCTGCGTTGCACCAATGAAATTTCCCCATGTGGGACAATAAAGGAATATCTTATCTCATCTTACATATATCTATATATATATATATATATATAGATAGATAGAGAGAGAGAGAGAGTTTGTCGCTAAAAGTCAAGGGTCATGTGACTCATAAAACACAACAAAAGAAATGAAATCTCATGAAATCTCAGAACCTGATTTCTCACAGATGAAAAACACAAAACTCTGTGAAGTTTAAAAAACAACAGGGAAAATACGAGATCGGCAGAATTACCAAAAAAAACAAATACAATCATCGATTGAATCCGACAGTATTTTATTTCACCAAAATATCAGGAAACAAAGAAATAAAATCATTTAAATGCTCTAAATATACGAGAGACGACATAAGACCATCTTTACACACAATGAGACACACACAAGAGGACATAAGACCATCTTTACACACAATGAGACACACACAAGAGGACATAAGACCATCTTTACACACAATGAGACACACACAAGAGGACATAAGACCATCTTTACACACAATGAGACACACACAAGAGAACATAAGACCATCTTTACACACAATGAGACACACACAAGAGGACATAAGACCATCTTTACACACAATGAGACACACACAAGAGGACATAAGACCATCTTTACACACAATGAGACACACACAAGAGACATAAGACCATCTTTACACACAATGAGACACACACAAGAGGACATAAGACCATCTTTACACACAATGAGACACACACAAGAGGACATAAGACTATCTTTACACACAATGAGACACACACAAGAGGACATAAGACCATCTTTACACACAATGAGACACACACAAGACGACATAAGACCATCTTTACACACAATGAGACACACACAAGAGGACATAAGACTATCTTTACACACAATGAGACACACACAAGAGGACATAAGACCATCGTTACACACAATGAGACACACACAAGACGACATAAGACCATCGTTACACACAATGAGACACACACAAGAGGACATAAGACCATCGTTACACACAATGAGACACACACAAGAGGACATAAGACCATCGTTACACACAATGAGACACACACAAGAGGACATAAGACCATCTTTACACACAATGAGACACACACAAGAGGACATAAGACTATCTTTACACACAATGAGACACACACAAGAGGACATAAGACCATCTTTACACACAATGAGACACACACAAGACGACATAAGACCATCTTTACACACAATGAGACACACACAAGAGGACATAAGACTATCTTTACACACAATGAGACACACACAAGAGGACATAAGACCATCGTTACACACAATGAGACACACACAAGACGACATAAGACCATCGTTACACACAATGAGACACACACAAGAGGACATAAGACCATCGTTACACACAATGAGACACACACAAGAGGACATAAGACCATCTTTACACACAATGAGACACACACAAGAGGACATAAGACCATCTTTACACACAATGAGACACACACAAAACGACATAAGACCATCTTTACACACAATGAGACACACACAAGAGACATAAGACCATCTTTACACACAATGAGACACACACAAGAGGACATAAGACCATCTTTACACACAATGAGACACACACAAGAGACATAAGACCATCTTTACACACAATGAGACACACACAAGAGGACATAAGACCATCTTTACACACAATGAGACACACACAAGAGACATAAGACCATCTTTACACACAATGAGACACACACAAGACGACATAAGACCATCTTTACACACAATGAGACACACACAAGAGGACATAAGACCATCTTTACACACAATGAGACACACACAAGAGGACATAAGACCATCTTTACACACAATGAGACACACACAAGACGACATAAGACCATCTTTACACACAATGAGACACACACAAGAGACATAAGACCATCTTTACACACAATGAGACACACACAAGAGGACATAAGACCATCTTTACACACAATGAGACACACACAAGAGACATAAGACCATCTTTACACACAATGAGACACACACAAGAGGACATAAGACCATCTTTACACACAATGAGACACACACAAGAGGACATAAGACCATCTTTACACACAATGAGACACACACAAGAGACATAAGACCATCTTTACACACAATGAGACACACACAAGACGACATAAGACCATCTTTACACACAATGAGACACACACAAACACAACTAAACAAAGTTGGAAGAATAAGTCTGGACTTATTTAAAGTGATAAACACAATAAGAAAATGGTTTAATGCGATTGTCAGTGAATAAAAACAAGATTCACAATCTATGATTTATTTCAGTGAAAATGTGTAACATGAAACAACAATATCAAAATAATAAGGCATTAATTAAAACAATTGTGTTTAACTAAATTAGATAAAAAATGGTTGACATGGTTATTGTAGTGGCCAGCGGCTTTGTGCCACCGGCCACGAGGCTGACAGACTGTGAGGTGTTTGGACGCGTGGATAAAGAGCCCGATCCTCCTGTGTTCGGTGAAGAATCCTTTTATTAGCACCTGCACATTAAACACGGTCAAAACCTTCCTGCCTCCACCCTGGGGCCTCCACCCTGAGGCCTCCACCCGGAGGCCCTGAGGCCTTAAATAGGAACACCTGCCCACACCCAGACAAGACCCAACAAGCTACAGCGCCACACAGTGGCTGGTGGTGCAAACATGTACAAGGCCTTAACATGGCTCTACACACCGGCCCCTTAAACGGGTAACACGGAGTGGAACACAAGTACAATTCTTAACAATAAGGGCCATATTAACCCTCTTCAATCATAATCCAATAATACAAAGAATGACAAAAAAACAGGAATCATAACAGTTACAAATACAATGTATTTCCATCTTCTATGTTTGTACATTTTCCTCGGCTTCAAAAAGAACAGTTTTAGTGTTTGCTTAACGACTCTAATCAATGCATGACATTCCATTTTCAGAGAAAATGAACATTTTGTTCGCTCGTCACCATGAACCTCAAAACATCTACAGCAGGAGTGTTTAATCTGGTGCTTCAATACATTTTAAAACTTTAAACTCATAGCCACGCTTTACTATTACAGGTTGAGGCGAGATTATGTCCAGTTGATGATCCCCTGAAAGTTCAGGACTAGAGTCTGTAGAAGTTCCTTGTTCCAATCCCAGATTCAGAATCATCCACACCGGCCCCTGTTTGGTCAACTTGATCAATCGCCTCTTCAGGTCTCAATGATTGCAAATACCACTGGTGGATCTGGCCACATGTCAGTATCAAAAATGTCCACAGCTTGTGAAGGCGTTTGCTGTTCCTGTGTTGTAGTATCCACTTTTAAATCCTTTACATGAGCAGATTTACCTGAGGAACCACACTTCAGCTTGTTGGACTTCAATGTAGCAAGCTTCTCTTCCAGCTGTAACATCTCCCGCTTCCTTCTGATGACCTCTGATTGTTCATCCAGTTTATGAATCTTCTCAAGATAAGAAGCTCGCACCAAAAGTGCTGCCATATCAGCTTGTGCTTTAAGGCGTTCGAATGCAACCCTCCTCGAGCACCTGTGTGACCCTTCACCAAGTTTTTTGATGACAATTGCAATTTTTTACAGTTTAGTTCCCTTATGCCATTTAAAACAAATGAAGACAAGTACATCTTCTGCTTTCAGTCCATGGTTCATCTCTGGTCTTTAGGCCAATCCTTTAGAACAGAACACCTGTGCTGCTGTGACAGTCAGTGGTTGGCAGGGGGACTGTGTGCTGGGGGGATGGTGAGTCCAGGTGGAGTGGGGAGCTGATGGGCCGAGGCGGAGGTGTGAAGGGGAACGGATGTGGCCCATTGTCCAGCTGTGGAAGAGGGAGTATGCAGCTGTGCAGGGGGAGGGGTCTGTGCAGGGGGAGGGGTCTGTGCAGGGGGAGGGGTCTATGCAGGGGGAGGGGTGTGCGATTGATCAAATCTCAGGAAGTGAGAATTAAGCTCATTCATCCACTATAGGTCCCCCTCCGTCTGGACAGGGGGGACTTTGAAGCCTGAGATGGGTTTCAGGCTCCTCCCACTCCCTGAATGTTCTCCTGCTGCAGCTGCTCCTCCTCTTGTAGCCTCCTCCTGATCTTCCTCAGGTCCTTCTGCACAGTCCTCAGCTCCTCCTTGTTCTGACCTGAAGGCTCTTCTTCTCCTTCAGCAGAGCCTTCAGGTCACGGTTCATCCGGGGCTTGTTGTTTGGAAAACACCGTCCGGAGGGAACAGTGTTCTCACAACAGATGGTGCTGATGTCCTGATGCTCTGTGATGGTGCTGATGTCCTGATGCTCTGTGATGGTGCTGATGTCCTGATGCTCTGTGATGGTGCTGATGTCCTGATGCTCTGTGATGGTGCTGATGTCCTGATGCTCTGTGATGGTGCTGATCTGGGTCATAGAGCTCAGTCCAGACAGTGGTGCTGAAACAGTCCCTCAGAGGCTCCTCGCTCTCAGCAGAGCACCTCCTCACCACACGGGGCACCACAGGCTGACTGCGCACCATGGGTTCATAATCCCTGGCTCAAATCTGTGCTTACAACATGGAAGTGGTTACAACTCTACTAAATATATTAAAAACAAATGATAAAGAGAAGCTCATGTTGTTGTGACAGATGAAGAGTGGGAGGAGCCAGAGGAGGCCCTCACATTCATGCACTGTTTTGTTCTGATGCAACAACTTTCTTCATAACTCCAGGTCAAAGGTCAAAGGTCTCATTCTTCACAGGGAAATACAACTGTTGTAGAAACAGCGCCACCAGGAGGTGAACCACTGTCACATGACCTGGGACTGTCCTGTCAATCACAAATATGTGAGTGAAGTTCACCACGCTCTGATACAGCATTTACCCCTGAACTTTACTACTATGAACTCCTGCCATGAACACAATACATGGATACTTTAGAACGTACTTTAGAACGTACTTTAGAACGTACTTTAGAACGTACTTTAGAATGTACTTTAGAATGTACTTTAGACTGTACTTTTGAATGTACTTTTGAATGTACTTTTGGAATGTACTTTAGAATGTACTTTTGGCAGAAGGAGAAAAGTCCATCGCCAACGATCAAGGACTGAGAGAGGAACAGACATCAGGCAAATGGGAAAAATGACATTTAAATTTAATTTGGAAATTGATAAATTTGACAAATTTTTGATTATTATTTAAATCTAAATACCTCTCCTTGAATCGACACCTTAACGTGGTGGAGGGGTTTGAGCGCCCGAATGATCCCGGGAGCTATGTTGTCGGGGGCTTCAAGCCCCTGGTAGGGTCTCCCAAGGCAAACAGGTCCTAGGTGACGGGTCAGACAAAGATCGGTTCAGAACCCTCTTATGATGACAACAAAAACAAGGCCGTTTACGTCTCCCGGATCGGCGTCACCGGGGCCCCATCCTGGAGCCAGGCCTGGGATGGGTGCTCGATGGCGAGCGCCTGGTGGCCGGGTCTTACCCCACGGGGCCCGGCCGGGCACAGCCTGAAGGAGCGACATGGGGCCGCCCTCCCGTGGGCCCACCACCCACAGGAGGATCCATAAGGGGCCAGTGCAGAGAGATCTGGGCGGCAGTCGACGGCAGGGGCCTCGGCGACCAGATCTCAAGACACAGAGACTAACTCTGGGGACATGGAATGTCACCTCGCTGGGGGGGAAAGAGCCTGAGCTTGTGCGGGAGGTTGAGCGAAACCGACTAGATATAGTCGGCCTCACCTCCACGCACAGTTTGGGCTCTGGAACCCATCTCCTCGAGAGGGGCTGGACGCTCCATTTCTCTGGTGTTGCCCGTGGGGAGAGGCGGCGGGCTGGTGTGGGCTTGCTTATAGCCCCTCAGCTCAGCCGCCACGTGTTGGAGTTTACCCCAGTGAACGAGAGGGTCGCGTCCCTCCGCCTTCGGGTGGGAGACAGGTCTCTCACTGTTGTGGCACCAAACAGCAGTGCAGAGTACCCGACCTTTTTGGAGTCCTTGGGAGGGGTACTGGACAGTGCACCGACCAGGGACTCCGTTGTTCTACTGGGGGACTTCAACACCCACGTGGGCAATGACAGTGACACCTGTGGAGGGGTGATCGGGAAGAACGGCTTCCCCGATCTGAACCCGAGCGGTGTTCAGTTATTGGACTTCTGTGCTAGCCACGGATTGTCCATAACGAACACCATGTTCAAGCACAAGGTCCATCAGTGCACGTGGCACCAGGACACAGGCCGGAGGTCAACGATCAACTTTGTTGTCGTGTCATCTGACCTCCGGCCGCGTGTCTTGGACACTCGGGTGAAGAGAGGGGCAGAGTTGTCAACCGATCACCACCTGGTGGTGAGTTGGATCCGCCGGCGGAGGAGGAAGCCGGACAGACTTGGCAGACCCAAGCGCATTGTGAGGGTCTGTTGGGAATGTCTTGTGGAGCCCTCTGTCAGTAGTGTATTCAACTCGCACCTCCGGGAGAGCTTCTCCCATGTCCCGGGGGAGGTTGGGGACATTGAGACCGAGTGGACCATGTTCTCCGCCTCCATTGTTGATGCGGCTGCTCGGAGCTGTGGTCGCAAGGTCTCCGGTGCCTGTCGTGGTGGCAACCCCCGAACCCGGTGGTGGACACCGGAAGTAAGGGATGCCGTCAGACCGAAGAAGGAGGCCTATCAGGCCACTCTGGCTTGTGGGTCTCCAGAGGTCATCGACAGGTATCAGCAGGCCAAGCGAGCCGCGGCTCGTGCTGTCGCAGAGGCAAAAACCCGGGCCTGGGAGGAGTTTGGGGAGGCCATGGAGGAGGACTATCGGTCGGCACCAAAGAAATTCTGGCAAACTGTCCGGCGCCTCAGGAGGGGGAAGCAGTGTCTCACCAACACCGTTTACGGTGCAGGTGGAGGCCTGCTGACCTCGACTGGGGATGTCGTCGGACGGTGGAAGGAATACTTTGAGGATCTCCTTAATCCCTCAGTCACGTCTTCCGAAGAGGAAGTAGAGACCGGGGACTCAGAGGCTGGCTCATCCATCACCCAAGGTGAAGTCACTGAGGTTGTCCGCAAACTCCTCGGTGGCAGGGCTCCAGGGGTGGATGAGAACCTAAAGTATCTGGATGTTGTAGGACTGTCTTGGTTGACACGTCTCTGCAACATCGCGTGGCGTTCGGGGACCGTGCCTCTGGACTGGCAGACCGGGGTGGTGGTCCCTCTATTCAAGAAGGGGGACCGGAGGGTGTGTTCCAACTACAGAGGGATCACACTCCTCAGCCTCCCGGGTAAGGTCTATTCCAAGGTACTGGAGAGGAGAATCCGACCGATAGTCGAACCTCGGATTCAGGAGGAGCAGAGTGGTTTTCGTCCCGGTCGTGGAACACTGGACCAACTCTAGACCCTCCATCGGGTGCTCGAGGGTTCATGGGAGTTTGCCCAACCAGTCCACATGTGCTTTGTGGATCTGGAGAAGGCTTTCGACCGTGTCCCTCGGGGTGTCCTTTGGGGGGTGCTCCGGGAGTACGGGGTCCGGGGCCCTTTGCTCAGGGCTGTCCCTGTATGACCGGAGCAGGAGCTGTGTTCGCATTGCCGGCAGTAAGTCAGACCTGTTCCCAGTGCATGTGGGACTCCGCCAGGGCTGCCCTGTGTCACCGGTTCTATTCATAGTTTTTATGGACAGAATTTCTAGGCGCAGTCAGGGGTCGGAGGGTGTGGTCAGGGGTCGGAGGGTGTGGTCAGGGGTGGGAGGGTGTGGTCAGGGGTCGGTTGGTGTGGTCAGGGGTTGGAGGGTCTCCGGTTTGGGGACCACAGGATCTCATCTCTGCTGTTTGCAGACGATGTTGTCCTGATGGCTCCATCAAACCCGGACCTGCAGCTGCACTGGGACGGTTTGCAGCCGAGTGTGAAGCGTCTGGGATGAGAATCAGCTCCAAATCCGAGGCCATGGTTCTCGACCGGAAAAAGGTGGCTTGCCCTCTCCAGGTGGGTGGGGGGTCCTTGTCCTCTCCAGGTGGGTGGGGGGTCCTTGCCCCAAGTGGAGGAGTTCAAGTATCTCGGGGTCTTGTCCACGAGTGAGGGAAGGATGGAGCGTGAGATTGACAGTTGGATCGGTGCAGCGGCTGCAGTGATGCAGTCGCTGCATCGACTGTTGTGGTGAAGAAGGAGCTGAGCCGAAAGGCAAAGCTCTCGATTTACCGGTCGGTCTACGTTCCTGACCTCACCTATGGTCATGAGCTTTGGGTAGTGACCGAAAGGACAAGATCGCGGATACAAGCGGTCGAAATGAGTTTCCTCCGCCGTGTGGCTGGGCGCTCCCTTAGAGATAAGGT